>NW_026943823.1:4427552-4705052 GCF_035594765.1 Anolis carolinensis
TAGATAGATAGATAGATAGATAGATAGATAGATAGATAGATAGATAGATAGATTGCTGCAGTCAAGAATTCCTTGCTTGTGTGTAGTTTGTGTATTTGTTTATTAAAATGTTTACATTTCATTCTTCATTGCGGGATCAGAGGGCAATGTAAAATATAAACAATTTAAAACGCATCTAGATTAAAACAGTAAATAATTTAAGTCAGATAAAAACATATTATGCAAGAGAAGGTACAATACTCTAAAGGCATATGCATGTACACTACAAAATAAATTAGTGCTCAAAGGTTTTTAAAATATTTTTTAAAAGCAAACATTGGTGCTAATGGGACTTCCATTCCACAACTGAGGCTGGATCTACACTGTCATATAATTCAGTTTGGACTATAATGCAATGTGAACCCACATAATGTAGTTCAATGCGGTTAAACTGCATTATGTGGGATTAAAAGGTAAAGGTAAAGGTTTCCCCTGATGTTAAGTCCACTCGTGACCGACTCTTGGGGTTGGCGCTCATCTCCATTTCTAAGCCGAAGAGCCGGCGTTGTCCATAGACACCTCCAAGGTCTTGTGGCCGGCATGACTGCATGTTCCAAACTGCAATATAAGACAATGTAGATCCTTGTGTTGTTGAAAGCTTTCATGGCCGGAATCACTGGGTCACTGTCAGTTTTCCGGGCTGTATGGCCATGTTCCAGAAGCATTCTCTCCTGATGTTGAAAGGAGGAAACCATGAAAATGAACAAAATCTGGCTATTTGGTATTTTAAAAACTCTAAAATCAGGACAGTAAATAAAAAACAACACTCAGAAAACAGAATTCCAATCAGGAAACAATCAAGGCCAGCTAACACCTCCCGACAAAGGATTCCCCCAGGCAGGAAGCAGCCAGTATTTGAAGATACAAGGCTATTCATATTTTATCATTGCTTGTATTTTGATTTTGCTGTAAGGCGCCCCGAGTCCCCTTCGGGGGAGATGGAGGTGGGATATAAATAAACTTATTATTATTATTATTATTTTATTATGACACAGCAAACAAGATAGATATGCTGGATTTCGTATCACAAAACCACAAGTCGAACACTTCCCAAGTGTCTAGGACTGTGTGATGTATTTTCGGATGATGCATGCAGATCCCAGTAGGGTGGCCTTTTGCAGTTGGCAGATCGTAATTTTGTCAATGTCTATTGTTTCCAAATGCCGGCTGAAATCTTTTGGCACGGCACCCACCTGCACTGGTTTCTGCCAGAGTCTTTGAAGTTCAGTCTTGAGGTCCTGATAGCGGCTGAGTTTTTCCTGTTGTTTTTCGTCAATGCGACTGTCACCTGGGATGGTGACATCAATGATCCAAACCTTTTTCTTTTCCACAACTGTGATGTCTGGTGTGTTGTGTTCCAGAACTTTGTCAGTCTGGATTCGGAAGTCCCACAGTATCTTTGTGTGCTCATTTTCCAAGACTTTTGCAGGTTTGTGATCCCACCAGGTCTTTGCTGCTGGCAGGTGGTACTTGAGGCATAAGTTCCAATGAATCATTTGGGCCACAGAGTTGTGCCTCTGTTTGTAGTCTGTCTGTGCGATTTTCTTACAGCAGCTGAGGATATGATCAATGGTTTCGTCGGTTTCCTTGCAGAGTCTGCATTTTGGGTCATCAGCTGATTTTTCGATCTTGGCCTTCATTGCCTTTGTCCTGATGTCTTGCTCCTGGGCTGCAAGGATCAGGCCTTCTGTCTCCTTCTTCAGGGTCCCATTCGTGAGCCAGAGCCAGGTCTTCTCCTTATCAGCTTTTCCTTCAATTTTGTCAAGGAACTTTCCATGCAATGTTTTGTTGTGCCAGCTGTCAGCTCTAGTTTGTAGTGCGGTTTTCTTGTACTGATTTTTTTGTCTGCTGTGCTTTGAGGAGTTTCTGATTTTTGACCTCAATCAAAGCAGGTTCTTCACTTTGCTTTACATATTCTGCCAGGGCATGTTCTTCTTCTTTGACTGCTTGTTTGACTTGTAAGAGTCCTCTGTCCCCTGATCTTCTAGGCAGATATAGCCGGTCAACATCACTGCGAGGGTTATTATTATTATTATTATTATTATTATTATTATTATTATTATTATTCAATGTTCATCAAGGTGGAGAATTCCAACATTCACACTTGCCTCCAACCCACAAGATTTCTTTTTCCCAGCCTGGACTTTCCATAGATATATAAACCCCACTTTTTTTTAGTTTCCAACGGACCTCACAACCTCTGAGGATGCCTGCCATAGATGTGGGCGAAACGTCAGGAGAGAATGCTTCTGGACCATGACCAGATAGTGTGGAAAATTCACAGCTACCCAATGTAGATCCTGTCTTACAAGACCCTCCACAACCAATAAAGTTTCTCCAATATTCTGCCTCAATTTGTTGGGACAGAAAAAGAGGCCTTTCTGCAATTAATGGGAAACATAGAGTTGGAAATGAACAGGTGTTGTACACTAAAAAAAAATAGTTCCCTGGGGCAGCATAAGAACTGTACTTGAGAAATGATTCTTATGAGTCCAGAAAAAGAAAAAGAAAAACAGCCAAAGCTATGGAAGTCACAGCTGTGGTTTGTGATTTGATTTTATTTAGCCATAAAGAAAACTTGGGTTTAGAGCACAGACAATCCATTCAAGAGGTTTTGCTCATTTGACACATCACATACATTTCGAAAAAATCCATCTTGTGATCTCTTTTTCAGAGGAAAGAAATAGGAATTTGGTAATTCCTGAGGTTCCAATGCTCTCCTGATAATGATGAAATATTGTTCACTTTTCTACAAAATATTTTGTGTGTGATATTTTTTAAAAAAATCAGTCATAACAGCAGCCAAGAAAAGGTTTTATGGAAAGGATATTTTGTACCAAAATATGTCTTTCTGGAATTCTGAAACGTGTTGTTCTCCTGTCCAAGATACAATATGTAAAGATTTATATACAGTAGAGTCTCACTTATCCAACATTTGCTTATCCAACGTTCTGGATTATCCAACGCATTTTTGTAGTCAATGTTTTCAATACATCATGATATTTTGGTGCTAAATTCAAAAATACACTAATTACTACATAGCATTACTGCATATTGAACTACTTTTTCTGTCAAATTTGTTGTATAACATAATGTTTTGATGCTTAATTTGTAAAATCATAACCTAATTTGATGTTTAATAGGCTTCTCCTTAATCTCTCCTAATTATCCAATATATTCGCTTATCCAACATTCTGCCGGCCCATTTATGTTGGATAAGTGAGACTCTACTGTACCTGCTATAACCTAGTTAATGGAAAGGACACTGGACCAGCTTTAAAGACAAGTATTTTGTCACATTTCAGCAAGGATGAAAAGGGTTAAACTTTATTTCCACATTGGGTTTCACACCAATAATTTTCCCTTCCCCTGTAGATATCTGTTTTTTTCCCAAAATGCATATTTAAATACATTCTTTCAGTGGAACCGTTTAATAGGTTTGTGTGTAATAAGACTTTTAACGAATTTCCGCTTATCTGAGACAGAAGGAGGAAAAATACCTCTGGATGTAACATTTTTCTTACGGCCTCCTCCTCCTCCTCCCCGCTGCCCAAAGCACATCTTTAAAAAGTCTAGAAAAATCATTAAGCTCTATAGACAATTCCAGGGTAAGTAAATGGCAAAACATTTTGTGCTCTTAACATGAAGGGTCCCGCAGGAGTTGTGCGGCTGTTAAATTGTTCCGTTCGACTGTTCCCACACTGCAAAGTTTTCATTGGAAGAGATGGATGGCATATGTGACATTTCACTTTCTCTAAGAATGCCTCAAAGGGAAGAATGTAAAAGGAGGAGATGCCAGTGCCTACCCCGCATTTAGCAGAAAATCTAGAGACAAGCCCTTAGATTGGGCCAAGGCGAGAGAAATCCCTCCGTTTCTTCGTTGCTTTTAAAGTTGGCGAAAGTTGGAGCTGTCTCAAGTTGAAGAGGCTCGTGAAAAATGACAGTTATTAGGCTTGTGCATGGATTCGGTTTGGTTGGTTTCCTTCGGCCAATGTGGCTTGTTCGGCTGACAGTGATGAAGAAGAAGATGAAAACCCGTCATCTTTACTACACAAATGGAGCAAAAGTAAGGAAGAGAAGGAGTATGAAGAGGCCAACTTTATCTGCTGGCTGAAGGGCCTGAAGAAGACCTTCAAGACCTGGCACCTATTAAAGAATCATCTTCCATGTTTTTTTCTGGTCAAAAGGAGCCACGCGGCAGCCAGTCATAGAATCATAGAATCATAGAATAGTAGAGTTGGAAGAGACCTCATGGGCCATCCAGTCCAACTCCCTGCCAAGAAGCAGGAAATCTCATTCAAAGCAACCCCGACAGATGGCCATCCAGCCTCTGCTTAAAAGCCTCCAAAGAAGGAGCCTCCACCACAGTCCGGGGCAGAGAGTTCCACTGTCGAACAGCTCTCACAGTGAGGAAGTTCTTCCTGATGTTCAGGTGGAATCTCCTTTCCTGTAGTTTGAAGCCATTGTTCCGTGTCCTAGTCTGCAGGGCAGCAGAAAACAAGCTTGCTCCCTCTTCCCTATTACTTCCCTTCACGTATTTGTACATGGCTATCATGTCTCCTCTCAGCCTTCTCTTCTGCAGGCTAAACATGCCCAGTTCTTTAAGCCGCTACTCATAGGGCTTGTTCTCCAGACCTTTGTTCATTTTAGTTGCCCTCCTCATGACTCCTCCTCTTCTATTTGGCATCACTCAGCGTGAAGTTTGCTGCGTCCTTGCATGGACTTTCCCCGTGAGCCCTGACTGTTGGGCCAATGAGAATAGAAGGCCTCCATGACATGTTTTACGCAAGCTGTGCCTGTTTAATAGGGTGAGCACCTCCATTGCTCTCAGTTGCATCCTGGCTCTAGAGACAGAAGAGTGCTTCTTCAATAATAATAATAATAATAATAATAATTATAATAATAATAATAATAATAATAATAATAATGCAGACTGTGCAAGGAAACCGACGAAACCATTGATCCTATCCTCAGCTGCTGTAAGAAAATCGCACAGACTGACTACAAACAGAGGCACAACTACGTGGCCCAAATGATTCACTGGAACTTATGCCTCAAGTACCACCTCCCAGCAGTAAAAAACTGGTGGGATCACAAACCTGCAAAAGTATTGGAAAATGAGCACGCAAAGATACAGTGGGACTTCCGAATCCAGACTGACAAAGTTCTGGAACACAACACACCAGACATCACAGTTGTGGAAAAGAAAAAGGTTTGGATCATTGATGTCGCCATCCCAGGTGATTATTTTCCTGTATTTATTATTATTATTATTATTACATGTATTATTTTACTCTATTATTATTAAAAGGATACATAAGTACATTTACATTGAAGAAGATGAGAATAATGATTTGATCAGAGTTGTACAGTCTTATCTTAAATTTGAGCTTTATGTAAGTATTTACAAACATTCAACCTACTGATGCCTCAATTTATGTAATGTTATTGGTATCTATTTTTATTTCTGAAATTTACCACCCTCGGCTTATACTGGAGTCAATGTTTTCCCAGTTTTTTTGTGGTAAAATTAGGTACCTCGGCTTATATTTGGGTCAGCTTATACTCGAGTATATACGGTAATTGAGGCATCAGTAGGTTGAATGTTTTTGAATATTTACATCAAGCTCAAATTTAAGATAAGACTGTCCAACTCTGATCAAATCACTATTCTCATTTTCAATGTAAATGTGCTTATGTATCCTTTTAATAATAATACAATAAAATAATACATGTAATAATAATAATAATAAATACAGGAAAATAATACACGTAATAATAAATAGAGTAAAATAATAAATGCAATCTATCTATATAAAAGGGTAATGAAATTTCGGCCTAGGACAAAACAACAAAACTACACATCCCAGAAACACTAAACTTGGCAGCACAACCCCTCATCCATGCCTCTACGTTCATACAACAAAAAGCTCCAGCTACCCCAGAAAACGGCCAGGCTTTGAGACTGCAAGGCTATTCACTGCTATTCCATCTAGTCAACAAAGGAATCCTATAAGCCACAGCAATGCGTGGCCGGGCAAAGCTAGTAAGAATAATAAGATCAGAGTGAAATAATAAATGTATTATTATTAATAATAAAAATTATTCGGGTCGGCTTATATTCGTGTATATATGGTATATATGGCAACAGTTCATAATAATGTCATAAAGGAAGCCGACAGATAAAAAAACAATTTTTTATTATTGAAGCAGAATTCAAAGGACAACTTTTAAGTTGTTATAACCTTATCCAACCTGGGACCCACATAACAAGTGTTGAGTTAGTGTTTTCAATGCTAGTCAAGTTATATTTATGCTAAACAATCAGAGGAGTTTCTCTGATTTGGTTGAGTAGTTAATTCTGTGTTAATACTTCCTGGATGGGAGGTGGGAAAGCACAATTTCTGTCATTTTCTCTCTCTTTCAAACACAAAGCTATTATAGTTGAAGCTTCCCATGAATAAAGAAGCCGCATGCCACATTTCTTATCCATACTTACTTGAGAGTAAGTTACACTGAACATCGCGGAGGTGGAATAATAGACATAGCTGGGGGCACAGCTGGAAACCACTCGCTCCGTACAGCTCCATTCTCAGTCTCACTCTTTTAACAAGAGAGAAGAAGGTGAGCTCGTATTTTGGAGTTCACCATAGGTTGTTTTCCTATTTAAAAGCCTTCAAAGAAAACTCCACCACACTCAAAGGCAGCGGATTCCACCGTTTGAACAGCTCTTACTGCCGGGAAGGTCTTCCTAATGGTTAGGTGAAATCTTTTTTTCCTGCAGTTTAATCCTCAGTAGACCACGAACTGAACGTGAGTCAATAGTGAGATGCGGCAACAAAGGACTTCATCCCACGGGATCAGTAAAGCGTTTGGGATTGTTGGTTTTCCCTTAAGCTTTGCAACGCCCCGTTTGGAAATTAAAACAGATGATTTTCTAGCCCTCGTCACACTTTCTCCTTTCCTCAGCTCTCTTTGGGATTTATCCATTTGATATGCCATCACACAGTAGAGATTTGTTTCCTCATATTATCCCTCCAGGATTTCGATTATTTATCTTTTAAAAGAAACATCACCCCAGATTATAGGAAGTGATCTTTCTCCAAGCCTCTCTGTTGACTATCGTAGGAAGTGGTTGAAAACGGGGGAAATTGGCATCACACACGGCACCATTGTTTTATTTACAAGCGGGCAACATCACAGAGGGAAATTGGCCATTTTGCCCATCTATACGCGGGAAATTTCAAAATATGTTGGTTGCCAATCAGCTTAGGGCTATGATGGCAACCTTTTGCACTTGGTGTGTCAAAATTCACCAGCAAAACCTAGCATGACTTGGGTGGTGTGTCACTTCAAGAGAGAAAAACATAATTTCACAATATATATAGTTTAAATAACAAAAATATATAATTGTAATATATAACTGTATTTAATAAATCAAAAACTATTTACTACCATTATTTCCATGTATAACAATCTATGGTACCTCTTGCAGTTTCCACACTGATTTCTCTCTATTGTAGTTTCAATGTAGTCATGAATAATGAATAATATAATAGTAATAATATAATAATATACTACAATAATAATAGAATATATATATGTGTGTGTGTGTGTGTGTGTGTGTGTGTAATGTGCATAATTCCCATGGAGTAAACAACAAAACTACTGGACCAAATCACACCAAATTTGGCCACAAAAGACATAGTCATCCAATCAATCTGCATGCGACAGCATGTCAGCAAAAATGGCTAGGCGTGTCAGTGCTGACACGCGTGTCATAGTTTGGCCATCACTGGCTTAGGGAATTGTTGGGGAAACCAATACTTTAGAAATGGCAAAATACGTCAACCTCACAGTTGAAGATTGCATCATGTGGATGACTATGTATTTTGTGGCCAAATTGGGTGTGAGTTGGTTCAGTAGTTTTGTTGTTTATTCAGTCCTACAAATGTACATTACTATATATCTATATATATAAAAGAGTGATGGCATCAGGGCAGCGGACAAAACAACAAAACTACAGGCCCCCCAACCTCGAAATTTGACAACACAACCCATCATTCATGGCTCTAGGTTGATACAACAAAAAGAAAAGAAAAATGAAGTCCTAATTACAGGGAGAGGAATAATAGTTTTTATCCAATTGCTGCCAGTTTGAAGGCTAAGCTCCACCCACTTGGTCTCCTAGCAACCCCTCAGCCCAGGCGACAGGCACAGTTAGGCCTCACTTAGGCCTCTTCCACAGATTATCAGATTTTAACTGGATTATATGGCAGTGTAGACTCAAGGCCCTTCCACACAGCTATATAACCCATTTAAAACATAGAGACAACCATACAACAGACATTCAATACCACCACTATCTCAACAATTTCTCACCAACACCACCAGACAACGCCACAACAACGCATGGCCGGGCACAGCTAGTGTATCTATCTATCTATCTATCTATCTATCTATCTATCTATCTATCTATCTATCTATCTATCTATCTATCTATCTCTGAAGGGATGTCATGTAGAATTTGGAGTCAGCTTATTTTCTGCTTTTCCAAAAACAAGAGCAAGAACCAATGGTCTTAAATTTCAAGAAAATAAATTCCACCTAAACATTAGAAAGAGTTGGGTTTGTTTGTTTTTTTACTTTCAACAGTAGAATGAATTAAAATACTCTTCTTTGGAGGAGCATCTAGCATGCCCTGAATAATATGGCAAACTGGAAATCGGGAGGATTAGTTGCAACATGATAGAATTAAGCCCTTGTAATGTTTGCATGTTCTTTGTGGCTGAAGCTACCAAAAAAATATTGGAAAGTTGAGCCCTTAATTCACCATCACATGGAAACAAGAGCAAGGGCAGGAAATGGCACATGCTATGTGTACTCATTTTGAAATGGCCTTAAGACGGCTAGAGCAAGGAACCAATATTAAAATACATTTTTTTCCTCCTAACAGTATTACAACTGTAATCTTGCAATCCTATTTTAGAGGGACATATTTGCCATTTGTGTATATTGGAAAGCAAAGCTGTGATCAGCTTAGATTCCGTTGTCCTTCCTCATCCTCCCCGCCCTGCCGGTCCTTCCAGCCTCGAATTTTCTTTTGACAGTTGGTTTCACAAATATATTAATGTTCGGAAAGCTATCCTCTAAGGCAGGCAGAAGGCGATGTGTGATTTGATTTCGGATAGGGATATTGTAATTTTAAGAGATTATTTTTGTCTATCATCTGAGGATGTGTCTTTAAAAAGATGCAGCTAGCAAACTTAAAACTGTGATTATAACGCTGGAAATTGAAGTCGAAGGTATGAATGCTAAGCCACAAATCTCATATACAGTTCCAATTGGAAAAGCAATAGTAAGCAGCAGCAACAATGGGAAGACATCGCAACAGGAATCCTCATTTTTTTACAGCAAGATCAAAAGAAACATATGTTTTAACTAACATGCGTACACACCCACAAACACACATACAACCCTCTTATTGCATGTTGCCCTTTCTTTTGTGTTAGTGTGTAAATGAAACAGAAAGGCAGCTTCTGAACACAGAAATAATAATTACATTATTATTATTATTATTATTATTATTATTATTATTATTATTATTATGCTGTAAGAAAATCGCACAGACAGACTACAAACAGAGGCACAACTATGTGGCCCAATTGATCCATTGGAAGTTATGCCTCAAGTACCACCTCCCAGCAGCAAAGAACTGGTGGGATCACAAACCTGCAAAAGTATTGGAAAATGAGCACGGAAAGATACTGTGGGACTTCCGAATCCAGACTGACAAAGTTCTGGAACACAACACACCAGACATCACAGTTGTGGAGAAGAAAAAGGTTTGGATCATTGATGTTGCCATCCCAGGTGACAGTCGCATTGACGAAAAACAACAGGAAAAACTCAGCCGCTATCAGGACCTCAAGATTGAACTTCAAAGACTCTGGCAGAAACCAGTGCAGGTGGTCCCGGTGGTGATGGGCACATTGGGTGCCGTGCCAAAAGATCTCAGCCGGCATTTGGAAACAATAGACATTGACAAAATTATGATCTGCCAACTGCAAAAGGCCACCCTACTGGGATCTGCTCGCATCATCCGAAAATACATCACACAGTCCTAAATGCTTGGGAAGTGTTCGACTTGTGATTTTGTGATATGAAATCCAGCAAATTTATCATGTTTGCTGTGTCATAATAATAATAATAATAATAATAATAATAATAATAATAATAATAATAATAATAATAATAATAATGTTGCTATGAGATTTCTGGGCTGTCTGGCCATGTTCCAGTTGCATTCTCTCCTGACGTTTCACCCAATAGTTAGTCCTATTTGGAATAGTAACTCTCAAGCAACCAGAAACCACATTTATCCTGGATCTACCACTTCTCATGGTTCCCAGTTAACTGAGAGCCTCTTTATATCTGTTGCTGTCCATTGTATAGATTTGACACCAGCTGTTGCTAACTGTCAGCAATGGACACAAGAAATCCATTTTTTAAAAAACAAAATAATGTTTTCGTGGAACTGCTATGGATTAACAGCTTGTTCGGAGAAGCCAAAAATGTTGGTGCATTTGTTTCACATCCATCTGAAGCTCAAGTACATTCCATCTGTGTTGGAGTAACACAGATTCCATACTAAAGCTGTACTTACTTATTCCATCGAGTTTCTGCTGCTGCAGATTTGGCACATTCATGTGGACATATTCTATGCATGACTGGGCTCAGTGGGCTGGATTCATAACAGATTTCATATTGGGGGGGAAAAAACAATTATCTTTGTATCAGGTCATTCAGTAGACTCGTCCGCAGGTTTAGTTTAAAGCCCTCTTGGTTAGATTTGCCATGCGTTTCGCAAAATACTTTCTTCCAAGGCTTTATGTAGTGCAACTCATCTGTAGTCTTCATCGAAAAAAAGCTGATGGTCCCAAAAGCCAGACTTTTTCCATCAACAGATCCTATGCATTCAGGCATTCATTTGCAGTATCCTCTTGTCTCTCTGATGATGATTTCTTTCTCTTTTTTTTTTTTTACCATATTTTTATTCCGCCTTTCTCAGCCCCGAAGCGGACTCAAGGCGGTTTTACATAAAGGCAACTATTTGAGACCTTAACACAATACAACATTAAAATAAAGAATAAGATACAATTATCTCAGGTCTCAAAAGATCTCAGCCGGCATTTGGAAACAATAGACATTGACAAAATTACGATCTTAATTACAAAATTACAAATGTACACTGTACATGATTATTTATTGTATTGTTTAATTGTATTATGATATGTTGTTTTTATATTTTGCTATATTGTACTGTTCTGGGCATGGCCCCATGTAAGCCGCCCCGAGTCCCCGTTGGGGAGATGGTGGCGGGGTATAAATAAAGTATTATTATTATTATTATTATTATTATTATTATTATTATTATCTGCCAATTGCAAAAGACCACCCTGCTGGGATCTATGCGCATCATCTGAAAATACATCACACAGTCCTAGACACTTGGGAAGTGTTCGACTTGTGATTTTGTGAGACAAAATCCAGCATGTCTATCTTGTTTGCTGTGTCATAATAAAATAATAATAATGCATGTTTTCAAACTGCTAAGTTGGCAGGAGCTAGGGCTAACAGTGGGAGCTCACCCCAACCCGCAAGTCGAACTTGCCAATTGGTACAAATGCCACTTGTGCCCATAACCTATGTGATTTTCTGCCCAGGACTTCATAGTCCAAGCTATTCTTTTGTTCTTCTCCTTTCACGGTTGACACCATTTGTTACTTTGGGTGCTTAATATTCATCTGGAAGAGTATATAGGGAAGGGATTTGTTTTGTTCCAAGATTGTACCTGCTTGCAAAGCCTTAGGTGGCCACTTTCATTCTCATCCTGGAAGGCAAGCCATGTTCTAATAAGGTTTTGCTCCCTGATCAATACAGGAAATAGTGGGGGTCAGATACCTCCTCGGTTTCAGATCAATATCCGTCATAGAAGGTCATAAATGTATCGATTTAACAATGTTCTTCCACGTTTAAGAATGCAAACATGACTGATCTGCTCCTAAGTTTTGTCCTGCTAGTGAATTAGGGCGAATAACGTAGGGACCTTTGCATGAAAGACATATGTATATGACCTTTGCGGGAGAACATCGTTTTATTATGCAAACGAGACTGACTTACCTTGTTAATCTGTATGTGAGAGTTCAAAGTGGAAGGAACAAAGAGGTGCCTCCAACAAGCTTCTGCAGTCCTTTCTTTGGGAAATCATTCCGAGAACAGAAATGGTTCAAAGGTCTGCTTTCTAGTTGAAGTGCTTCACTTTGTTTTCATGCCCTTTGCACCTAGAAGTTTGGATAATTTCGGCAGGGTTATGGATAAAGGAGACGTTCCAGTTCACATTGTAATTCCAGCTCACCTTCTCCAGATTCATTTTAATATGAACTTGCCTGACATTGTGCTTTTGAACCAAAGTTCAGGCAGCGATTGTTAACTTTCCAAAGTTGAGCTGATTGTAATTTTGCAAAGTGTAAAAAATACGTCCGATAGTGGAAAGTATATCCAAAAATGCACATATTATTGAAAACGTTAGAAAAGCTTTCTTAAATATGCATTTGTTGTGTATCAAATAATAAATGCCTATCACTCACAGGGAGCAATATTTTCTTCCAGAATTGTTAGCCTGTTTCAATCCTTTTGAGACTTGACTGGGTAGTCAACAGGGTGGTACATTTGTATAAAATTACTAACCGTTTCTGCTTGTTCCATTCGTATGGCCCCATTTCTGTTTCCGACCTCCGCTGACGGAAATGGTCACCTATATGAATGAGTTTTTCCATCCAAGATCCAAAAAAACCAAAAACTTCTCAGGCCTTGTGCAGCAAAGCACCAGGCCCTGCACCCCAAGCCTATGAGACATCGAACGCTTGATGCTCGTAGGCCTGGCTTGCAGGGCCTACAGTTGAGCGCCGAACACTCAACTGTAGGCCCTGCAAGCCAGGCCTACAAGCATCGAGCGCTCGACTGTAGGCCCTGCAAGCCGGGCCTATGAGACATCAAGCGCTCGATGCTCGTAGGCCTGGCTTGCAGGGTCTACAGTTGAGTGTTCGGTGCTCAACTGTAGGCCCTGCGAGTCAGGCCTATGAGACACTAAGCGTTCGATGCTCGTAGGCCTGGCTCGCAGGGCCTACAGTTATGCGTTCGGTGCTTTACTGTAGGCCCTGTAAGCCAGGCCTATGAGACACTGAGCGTTTGATGCTTGTAGTCCTGGCTCACAGGTCTACAGTTGAGTGTTCAGTGCTCGACTGTAGGCCCTGCGAGCAAGGCCTATGAGACACTGAGCGTTTGACGCTTGTAGACCTGGCTCACAGGGTCTATAGTTGAGCATTCAGTGCTCGACTGTAGGCCCTGCGAGCAAAGCCTATGAGACACTGTTTGATGCTTGTAGACCTGGCTCACAGGGCCTACAGTTGAGCGTTCGGTGCTTGACTGTAGGCCCTGCGAGCCAGGCCTATGACCAACTGAGCATTTGATGCTTGTAGGCCTGGCTTGCAGGGTCTACAGTTGAGCATTCGGTGCTCGACTGTAGGCCCTGTAAGCCAGGCCTATGAGACACAGAGCGTTTGATGCTTGTAGGCCTGGCTCACAGGGTCTACAGTTGAGCGTTCAGTGCTCGACTGTAGGCCCTGTGAGCCAGGCCTATGAGACACTGAGCATGCAATGCTTATAGGCCTGGCTCGCAGGGCCTACAGTTGTGCGTTCGGTGCTCGACTGTAGGCCCTATGAGCCAGGCCTATGAGATACTGAGCGTTCAATGCTTGTAGGCCCGGCAAGCAGGGCCTAGGAGCATCGAGCGCCCAGAGTTCGGCTGAAGGCCCTGCAAGCCAGGGCCTACAGCCAAGCGCCGAAAATCAGCAAAGGGAAATGGCTACTGTTCCGCTCTGCCATTCGTTTCACTGTTTCATTTGTTCTTGTAGGGTTGTACCGTTCAGTGCAATCTGAATGGACGAAACAGTACAAAACCATGAATGAAACAGGATTCAAGCCCAACCATAGTAGTGAGTAGTATTATCCCTGTATTGCAGGCAGAAGACTGAGTACGAGCTTGTCTTTCCATGAGTCACTCAATTTATGGATGCCAAAACCAACTACTTATTTTTATATCTTTGCTATGAGCGTTTGCACCATCGGACATGTTGCTGGAGGCTTCTGGGAGCAGAAATACCAAAACAGCTGGGAGGATCAATAGTTGACAGTCCCTGAGTTCGAATCACACGTGAAGAGCGTTAACCTGTAAAGTGGTTCACAGCCAACTGGAGGACAGCTGGCACAAAAATGACAAAAAACAATCTGTCTCTACCTGTTAAATTTCCGAAGGCAAACTATTATATTGCACATTAATACTCCCACCTCTAACCTGATTTTTTTTCTTTCAGGCCCCATTAATCTTTTTAGAGTTCGTTTATGGGGATTGCACTTAGGATGGCACCTTTCCTTCATGCCCGGTTTATGATTTCATTAGAATTTCTATGTGAAACTTTCCCCCCTATTTTTATAATGGGAATGGAGAGGAAAAGTGCTGATCTGAGAGTGTGCCATGGCCCAGTTTTGTTGGTTTACTGCAGGCAGTAATGCCAACAAGTTAATAGAAACTGTAGTTAAGTACTATGCAAGCTTTGAGGTTTATTCAGCTTGTTGGGTCAAAAATATTCAGGGCTTGGAGCGAGATGGGTTTAGAAACTGATACAGAGTCACACATTTCAGTATCTTGTCCTTTCTACATCCAATCCATGCTGTAATAAATTGACCACACTGCCTTTCCAGGTTAATTCAGGACTTGCTTTGCCATCAATAAAGCTCTGTGAGTTGACATGAAGATGGCTATCTACGAGGGTTGAATGAAAAGTAATGCCTCCACCTTCGTTACTTGGGTTTGGATGGGAATATTTTAATAAATCAAACGCAGAAATAATCCTTAGAATGTACTCTTTAACTACCACTATTCACTTTTCCACATCATTACCACACAATTGGATACATTTCTGCCAACGATGAACTAGTTTTCTGAAGCTGTCACTGAAGAAGTCGACACTCTGTTTCCGCAACCGGCGTCTCGCAGTACCCATCATGCTCAAATCTTCCGATAGCCAAGCAAAGCGATAATGTGACCCACACGTTCTTGTGAAATGCTGATTATATTTGAAAATTCTCTCTGAATGATACAACAATCGTCCTGAATCAATCTGTCAACATTTTGCTTGTGAAACCAGTGGTTGCTGTCACAGGACGTCCAACTCTTTCTTTGTCACACAAGTCAGATGTTCCCACCTCAACATCTTTAAACTTACTCACCCAACGACGCACAGGACTCATATCCACACAAACATCATAAACAGCTTGCATTCTCTGATGAATCTCCTTTGGGGTGACACCTTCTGCTGTCAAGAATTCAATAACTGTACGTTGCTTAAGTCGTATTGACCGACCATCTGCGCAGAGTTCCATACTTCACACTTTAACAACACAACCGTTCAATGCTAAGGCTTCCCCGTCTGTGCAGTGTTCCATACTTCGCACTTTAACAACACAACCATTCAATGCTAAGGCTTCCCCGTCTGCGCAGGGTTCCATACTTCGCACTTTAACAACACAACCATTCAATGCTAAGGCTTCCCCGTCTGCGCAGTGTTCCATACTTCGCACTTTAACAACACAACCATTCAATGCTAAGGCTTCCCCGTCTGCGCAGGGTTCCATACTTCGCACTTTAACAACACAACCGTTCAATGCTAAGGCTTCCCCGTCTGCGCAGGGTTCCATACTTTACCTTTTAACAACACAACCGTTCAATGCTATGGCTTCCCCGTCTGCACAGGGTTCCATACTTTGCCCTTTAACAACACAACTGTTCAATGCTAAGGCTTCCAGCCAAATGGAACTGTAGAGGAGAGTCTACTGAACAGCCAGGACCTGCCACATACCAGTACTCCCATCAGTTGAGGAGTTACGAAGGTGGGGGCATTACTTTTCATTCAACCCTCGTATCTCCTACCATAGTTTCTATTCCCAGGCCCTGGTACAATTATTGCAGTTCAAGAGGACCATGCATCTTGAATGGTGCTGGGTGTATTATTTCACTCTCGCGTAATACACTAAGCAGGAACAACAGTCAAATGTCTACACTAATACGAAAACTGGTGGCACTGTTCTGCCATTTAAGCACCTATTAGTGAAACACTTCACATCAGTAAATGGCTGCTCATATGAGTTCAGTATTTCAATCATTCTTATTTTATAGTAGGCTGGATTTTGTTAAGCATAATTTATATGGCCCATTCACTGCTGAATGAGTAATGCTGTATGAGGATGGCTCTGGAAAATATGAGCCTACAAATAGGAGCAGGCAATGTAAATGAAAATACCTGTGTGTGTGTATATAGGAATTAAGAAAATACATTGCTTTTCATTTGATGGATACACACGTGTGCACACATTTCTATGGAATGGAGTTGACTATATCTGCGTATTAGTTTTGTGCAATGAGTTCCTTTATTACGTGCAGCAATATCCTACCTAAATTGTTCCAAAAAGTGATTTAATGTGACTACTCAGAGGAAATTACTCCCATAGAAGAACAAAACTAAGAGGCTTTGTCAGTGATGGAAATTATTCTTTGCAGAAATGGGTTAGAAAAATTCATTTGAGCTGGAGGGTTGTGGCACGATGTGTTGAGCAAAATCCACTGTCGGTGCCAATCAAAGAATCCCACCAACTTATTTATTTACTTACCATATTTATATCCCAAGTTTCTCTACCCAAGGGAAACTCAGGGCGGCTTACAAACGGCACTTCATAGTGCCTTGGACATAAAAAGATGAAGTAAGATTTAATTAAAATTAATATAAACATAATGGTAAAAGTAAAGTTTTCCCCCTGACATTAAGTCTAGTCTGTCTGACTCTGCGGGTTGGTGCTCATCTCCATTTCTAAGCCGAAGAGCCGGCGTTGCCCATAGACACCTCCAAAGTAATGTGGCCATAGGCATGACTGCATGGAGCGCCTTTACCTTCCCACCGGAGCAGTACCTATTGATGTACTCACATTTGCATGTTTTCAAACTGCTCGGTTGGCAGGAGCTGGGGCTAACAGAGGGTGCTCACTCCGCTCCCCGGATTCGAACCTGCGACCTTTCGGTCCGCAAGTTCAGCAGCTCAGCACTTTAACATGCTGCACCATATACAGTAGAGTCTCACTTATCCAACATAAATGGGCCAGCAGAACGTTGGATAAACGAATACGTTGGATAACAAGGAGAGATTAAGGAGAAGCCTATTAAACACCAAATTAGGTTATGATTTTACAAATTAAGCACCAAAACATCATGTTATATAACAGATTTGGCAGAAAAAGTAGTTCAATATGCAGTAATGCTACGTAGTAATTACTGTATTTACAAATTTAGCACCAAAATATCACAATGTATTGAAAACATTGACTACAAAAATGCATTGGATTTCCAGAACGTTGGATAAGTGAGAATCTACTGTAGTAATTACTGTATTTACGAATTTAGCACCAAAATATCACTATGTATTGAAAACATTGACTACAAAAATGTGTTAGATAATCCAGAACGTTGGATAAGTGAGACTCTACTGTAGTAATTACTGTATTTACGAATTTAGCACCAAAATATCACAATGTATTGAAAACATTGACTACAAAAATGTGTTAGATAATCCAGAACGTTGGATAAGTGAGACTCTACTGTAGTAATTACTGTATTTACGAATTTAGCACCAAAATATCACAATGTATTGAAAACATTGACTACAAAAATGCGTTGGATAATCCAGAACGTTGAATAATCGAATGTTGGATAAGTGAGACTCTACTGTATATACATAAAACATAATTAAGATACATTTCAATGATAAGACACATCATCCAAAAGCAAGGTCTAAGGCCATTCCATAACCAATTGCACCATTTCCAGTAAACTTTTTGCAATGCACTGTTTTTCAAAGGCCAGCTCCCAAGGCCAAGTTTTTCTGAAATTGGTAATTTTACTGCCCAAAATGGAACAACAATGCACATAGTACCCAAAAACATGCATAGTACCCAAAAGCAGCTGTGTAGTTTGGGCACCTAAGGTGAAGATCTCAATGCTTCCTCTCCCCATCAACATACAGCAGTAGTAAATAACATTTATAATGCTCAAATCTGCAAACTGAGGTTGTGGCTCACCTTTTCGTTCTCTCCGCCTGTCACTTGCATTACCTCTGCAATCTTGTCTATTAAACCTGGAATAGTTAGCATTCCAAAAACGTGTGGGAGGCTGGGAGCCTTGCACAAAGTAGTCTGTCGCTGTTTTCGGTTGCAATTGTTTGGAATTTGGTAATAGTTAGGCTGCAATGAAAATGTAAACTCAGGCAACGCGGAGTGTATTATAACCACTTATTTTCCCCAGCATCCAATAAATCTGTATCCAACTTTCCCACAAAGGGAGGGGAGGGATCAGGGCCGGTCCAACAATGAGGCGAATTAAGCGGTCGCTTCGGGCGCAAAACATACGGGGGCGCAGTCGAGACTGCTTTTTCTGTTGATTTCTTCTAAAACATGATGTTTTGGTGCTGAATTTGTAAAATCTTAATGTAATTTGATGTTTAATAGGCTTTTCCTTAATCCCTCCTTATTATCCAACATTTTCGCTTATCCAACGCTTTTATTTTTCAGTGATTGGTTTGGGGGGGGGGGGGGATGCGCCAAAATTTTGTTCGCCTACACTTGAAAATTACCTAGGGCCGGCTCTGGGAGGGATCTATTTTAGATGGTTGATTTTTGTGTTGTCGAAGAATTTCATGGCCGGGATCACAGGGTTGTTGTATGTTTTCTGGGCTGTATGGCCATGTTCCAGAAGCATTCTCTCCTGACGTTTTGCCCACATCTGTGGCAGGCATCCTCAGAGGTTGTGAGGTAGGGAGAAACGAAGAAGGAAGGTTTATATATCTATGGAAGTTTCTGGGTGGAGGGAAGAACTCTAGTCTGTTGGAGGCCAGTGTGAATGTTGTAATTAATTAATCAATCCCCTTTGTTAGCATTAAATGTCCTTCCCAGAATGGGGAATCCTTTGTTCAGAGTGGTTAGCTGCCTCTGATAGATTCCTGTCTGGAATTCTTCTGTTTTTAGAATAAGGAGCAGCACTCTGAAAACAGAAGAATTCAGACAGGAATCAATCAGGGGCAGCTAATGACTGAACAAAGGATTCCCCCAGGCCAGGATGTGAGGCTGGGAAGGCCACTTAATGCTAACAAAGGGGATTAATTACATGAGACAAAGGGGAAGAAGACGGTTTGGACTATAAAATACTAAAATACAGAAAGTTACAATACAAACACCAAGGAATAGATGGAAGTCAACCCCTCCCACACACCCCTTTTTTTTCTCCTTGTTTCTTCAATTTTCTTTCTTTCTTTCTCTCCACCCGATTGTTCTCCCACTTTCCATGTATTTTTTTATTTTTATTTTTAAATTTACTATTAATAAAAATTTATGGGAAATAAAAGGGGATTAATTACAACATTCACACTGGCCTCCAATGGACAAGAGTTCTTTCCTCCACCCAGGAACTATATATATCCTAGCTGTGTCCGGCCACGTGTTGCTGTGGCAAAGTCTGGTGGTATGGGAAATAAAGTATTGAGGAATTGGTGGTAGTTAGGGTAAAAGGTAAAGGTTTTCCCCTGGCATTAAGTCCATTATAAATGGGCTATATAGCTGTGTGGAAGGGCCTTGAGTCTACACTGCCATATAATCCAGTGCAAATTAGATAATCTCTGGAAGAGGCCTAAGTGAGGCCTAACTTGGCCTGTCCCCTGGGCTGAGTGGGTTGCTAGGAGACCAAGTGGGCGGAGCTTAGCCTTCTAACTAGCAGCAATTGGATAAAAACAATTATTCCTCTCCCTCTAATCAGGACTTTATTTTTCTTTTCTTTTTGTTGTATGAACGTAGAGGCATGGATGAGGGGTTGTGCTGTCAATTTTCGAGGTTGTGGGGTGTTTACTTTTGTTGTTTTGTCCTAGGCCGAAATTTCATTACCCTTATATATATATACTAGCTGTGCCTGGCCACGCGTTGCTGTGACGAAGTACGGTGGTATGGGAAATAAAGTATTGAGGAATTGGTGGTAGTTAAGGTAAAGGGTCCCCTGGGCTGAGTGGGTTGCTAGGAGACCAAGTGAACAGAGCTTAGCCTTCTAACTGGCAGCAATTGGATAAAAACAATTATTCCTCTCCCTCTAATTAGGACTTTATTTTTCTTTTCTTTTTGTTGTATCAACCTAGAGGCATGGATGAGGGGTTGTGCTGTCAATTTTCGAGGTTGTGGGGTGTTTACTTTTGTTGTTTTGTCCGCTGCCGTGATGCCATCACTCTTTTATATATATAGATAGATAAACCTTCCTTGCTTAGTTTCTCCATACCTTACAGCCTCTGAGGATGCCTGCCATAGATGTGGGCGAAACATCAGGAGAGAATACTTCGGGAACATGGCCATACAGCCAGGAAAGCATACAACAACCTGGTTGTTGTTTTTTTTGTTTTTTTCATTACGCATTCTTAACATATCTGTTTTTCTTTCTTCTGTCTTTTCCAGCTCTTCTTGGTGTTTGGTTGAACAACCCACAGCCGTTCTGGAGATGGACTTGCTTTCCAGGACCTACCTTTTGGCAGTCTTGTTAGCCTCCATCGTGTTCCAGTCTGGTGCGCAGGAGAAGAATTACACGGTGCGGGAGGAACTGCCAGAAAATGTCCTAATTGGCAATTTGCTTAAGGACCTCAACTTGACCCTCGATCCTGACGTGCCCCTCTCCTCGCCTCTCCAGTTCAAGCTGGTGTACAAGACCGGAGATGTTCCGCTCGTCCGCGTGGAGGAAAATTCAGGGGAAATATTCACCACCTCCAACCGCATTGACCGAGAGAAGCTCTGCTCGGGCATTTTTAGCGAGAACCGCTGTTTTTACGAAGTGGAAGTGGCAGTCCTGCCTGATGAAGTCTTCAGGCTGGTTAAGATTAGGTTCCTGATTGAGGATATAAATGACAACGCTCCCCTTTTCCCGTCGACGGTCATTAATATCTCCATCCCGGAGAATACGGCCATCAATTCCCGCTATTCTGTCCCGTCGGCGGTTGATCCTGACATTGGAGTAAATGGCATTCAGCACTACGAACTCCTTAAGGTGAATGGCGGTCCTGTTGCTGGGAGATCCATCCACTCCCTTGTTTCATTATCTTTTTTATCAATGTTTCTAACAGGGGAATGAAGTTGAAATGATGGGCAGATTAAAATGGGAAAAGTGGAACCAAAATAGGATGGGAAATTAACTAGTGTAGTGGAAAAGGAGCCATTAAAGAGGGTTGAAAAGGTTTTGCATTTGAACATTTTTGCATTTTCTTCGGTTCCCTCTGCTCTGCCATTTCATCTGTACTTGATGTTTCTGGTTGGGTTTTATTGGGAACTAGCTTGGGTTATTTGAGAAAGGCATTGTTTGTTTGTGTTCCAAGTTTAGTCTAGATCCAATGTCAGTTGGGTTCAGTGGGTGTGGGTGACCTACAACTCCCATATGGAAGTCCCATCATCCATGGTCCATCCTTTTCCAAACAGCATCAGGATGTAGAGTGGGTCATGGGGGGTCTATGTGCCAAGTTTGGTCTTGATCAGTCATTGGTGGGTGTCACAGTGGTCTCAGGAAGTGAGTTAAGATACTAAAAGTCCCATCATTAGTCTAGATCCAATGTCAGCTGGGTTCAGTGGGTGTGGGTGACATACAACTCCCATATGGAAGTCCCATCATCCATGGTCCATCCCCCTCCAAACAGCACCAGGATATAGAGTAGGTCATGGGGGTCTATGTGCCAAGTTTGGTCTTGATCAGTCATTAGTGGGGGTCGCAGTGGTCTCAGGAAGTGAGTGAAGATACAAGTCCCATCATTAGTCTAGATCCAATGTTAGCTGGGTTCAGTAGGTGTGGGTGAACTACAACTCCCATATGGAAGTCCCGTCGTCTATGGTCCATCCTCCTGCAAACAGCGTCAGGATGTAGAGTGGGTCATGGAGGGTCTATGTGCCAAGTTTGGTCTTGATTAGTCATTGGTGGGTGTCGCAGCGGTCTCAGGAAGTGAGAGAAGATACTGCAATTCCCATCATCCACATTTCAAATTCTTCCAAACTGCACCAGGATGTCGAGTGGGTTGTGGGGGGGGGGGGGGGAGGTCTATGTGCCAAGTTTGGTCTTGATCAGTCATTGGTGGATGTCACAGTAGTCTGTGGGAGCCAAAGCAATTGAATGTACTGCATATCCCTTCATCCATGGTCCATCTTTCCCCAAACTGCACCAGAATGTAAAATGGGTCATGGAGGTTATGTATGCCAAGTTTGATCCACGTCTGTTATTCGTGGCAATTGCAGTGGCCTATGGAAGTGGAAGTGGATGACAATCAGAAAGCTGCCACATACACAGATACACACACTTACATACAAACTCTGACTTTTACTCTAGACTAGCTTGGGGACCCGGCGGTGTCTGGGTCTTTTGAAAAAGGCATTGTTTGCCTGTGTTCCAAGATGTAATGTCAGCTGAGTTCAGTGGGTGTGGGTGAACTACAACTTCCATGTGCAAGTCCCATTGTCCATGGTCCATCCGCCTCCAAACAGTGCCAGGGTGTAGAGTAGGTCATGCAGGCTCTATGTGCCAAGTTTGGTTATTATCAGATATTGGTTGGGGTCACAGTGCTCTCAGGAAGTGAGTGAAGATACTGCAAGTCCCATTATCCTTGGTATGTCCTCCCCCAAACTGCACAAGGACATAAATGGGGTCATGGGGGTATATGTGCCAAGTTTGGTCCTGATCCATCATTAGTTAGAGTAACAATGGTCTGTCGGAGACGAAGTGTTTTAAAGTACTACAAATCCCATAATCCTTGGTCCATCCTCTCCCAAAGTGGTGCAGCATGTAAAGTGTGTCATTTGGGAAATGTGTGCCGCGTTTGGTCCAATTCTGTCATTCCTGGTAGTTGCAGTAGTCTCAGGAAGTGAGTGAAGGTAATGCAAATCCCATTATCCATGGTTCAATTTCCCCCAATCTGCACCAGGACGTAAAGGGGGTCATGGGGGTGAAGTGTGCCAAGTTTGGTCCATTTCCATCACTGGTGGGCATTGCAGTGGTCTGTGAGAGTCGAAATGTTTCAAAGTACTGCAAATCCCATCATCCGTGGTCCATATTCCCCCAAATGGCACCAGGCCATAAAGTGCATCATGGGGTGAAGTGTGCCAAGTTTGGGCCGTGTCCGTCATTCCTGGCGGTCACAGTGGCCTGTGGAAGTGGCGGCCAATCAGAAAGCTGCCACATACACACATACAAGCACTGACTTTTATTACAGTAGAGTCTCACTTATCCAACATAAACAGGCTGGCAGAATGTTGGATAAGCGAATATGTTGGATAATGAGGAGGCATTAAGGAAAAGCCTATTAAACATCAAATTAGGTTATGATTTTACAAACGAAGCACCAAAACATCATGTTAGACAACAAATTTGACAGAAAAAGTAGTTCAATACGCAGTAATGCTATGTAGTAATTACTGTATTTACGAATTTAGCACCAAAATATCACGATGTATTGAAAACATTGACTACAAAAATGTGTTGGATAATCCAGAACGTTGGATAAGCGAGTGTTGGATAAGTCAGACTCTACTGTATATACATAGATATAGATATAGATGCGACTTAAAATAGTAGAGTATTGGGAGAACCATGCTGCTTGTAGGCTGTACCAAAATTATGTGTGTTTGTATGTGTGTTTTTTTAATCTCATTCAGGACAGTTTTCTCCCAAACTTGATGAATTCCCTCTTCCATATTTATTCAACTGCTCCTCTAAATATGTCTGGGTAGTGAAGTGTAGGAAAAGGCTCGACGAAGAAGGTTCAGCCTGGCCAAAGAAAAACGACAAGTATTCCCACCGTGACGTCGACCTCGTAGCTTCCGATATAAGCCCCGAAATCCAGCTTGTGGGGTTGTAGTCATGGCAATCGGTCCATCTTTTGCATCCGATCCCTTCGAAATGTCAAGGAATTCAATCAATTTGTGCCTCTGTTTTCGGTACCGCTTGGTTTATATTTTGTGAGCTGTTGGTCCCATAAGAGATGTACATTTCAGACGTTTTTCAAAAATTCACATCCTTTTTTTTTTTTTTTCTTCATTTGTCTGTCAAGAGGAAGCGGGATGTAGGGATGTATTTAGTGAATGTGACCAGCAGCTCTGGCAGTGAAGCATATGAAAGTGAACAAGGGAGCCCCGTGGAATAGAGAGACGCAGTCAAGCAAATTAACATTCTTGGAGAAGCAAAGAGGAAGCCCTCGGTCTGGCTGGCTTGATCGGCCTGCTTTGGTAATGCTTGGGTAGGTTAATAGTAAAGGGAAATGAAAAGTTATTCGCACACAAAATGCAACTGTAGCCGTGCTCTTTCTTTGGAAACAAGCAGAGCATTTGACATTACAAATAAGTGTGTGGTATGCTTGGCAGAAGGGCGAGGAGCTTTTGGTTTTGTTTTGTTTTGTTTTTCCTTTGGCAACAAAATCCGAAATGCAAACAGAAGGATGGTGACAGGCACAAAGGAAAGGAATCTATTCAGGACAGAATGTGGAAAATATGGAGTTGGTACTAAAAACCCCAAAATGATACCTCTTTAGAAATGTGGTACAGTAGAGTCTCACTTATCCAACAGAAACGGGCCGGCAGAATGTTGGATAAGTGAATAATTTGGATAATAAGGAGGAATTAAGGAAAAGCTTATTAAACATCAAATTAGGTTATGATTTTACAAATTAAGCACCAAAACATCACGTTATGCAACAAATTTTGGTGCTAAATTTGTAAATACAGTTATTACTACATAGCATTACTATGTATTGAACTACTTTTTCTGTCAATACGCAGTAATGCTATGTAGTAATTATACTGTATTTACAAATTTAGCACCAAAATATCACAATGCACTGAAAACATTGACTACAAAAATGTGTTGGATAATCCAGAATGCTGGATAAGTGAGACTCCTGCTGTACTATCTTTATCTGTGCAATATCACTTTATTGGGGCTTTCTCGTGCTGAATAAAAGAAAAGGAGCCAAAAGATCTGAAGAACACATCATTGAAACATTCCTCATTCCAAACGCTTGCTGGACGATTTTTTTAGGGTGTCGTAAATTAGTTAAATTAGGCTTCCCACTTATAAGTGGTACCTAAATTTCCTACTTGATAGATGCAACTATTTTTTGGGTTTCTTAGGTCAGCAACGAGCAGGGGCTATTTGTTTTATTTTAATGGTCGGGTGCTCATTCCTCCATGGCCTCGAACTCATGATCTCTTGGTCAGAGTGATTTATTGCAGCTGGCTACTAACCAGCCTGCGCCACACCTACCTCCTTTCTCCCTATGATTTGTGAGGCTTTCCGTTATTACTGTTAAGTGACAACAGTTGCACTGTGTTTATCCACAGGGCAACAGGTTTGCCCTTTCATTACTTCTGTGCTGAACTGGAATAGATAATCACACTCTGTTTTAATAGCTAACTAGCTGAACATTTCGGCAAAGCTGACACTCTGTTATAAAGCATCTCTAACCAACAATTTCTTTCCCCCTGTACATTCATTACGGACGCTTCCGTTACATTAAAAATTGCCAACATATATTTTATCTGGCTTGATAAAGGTCATATTCTATTCTGTCATTTTAAGAAGAAATTTAGCATCTTATCCATTTCAGAATCCTTGTTCCATGTTGTCTCCTCATTCATTTGTAAGGCAATTTATCTCAAAAGAGTTCTGGCACAGGAGGCAACCAGACAGAAAATCGGTTGTGTTGTTAAAGTGCAAAGTATGGAACCCTGTGCAGACAGGGAAGCCTTATCATTGAACGGTTGTGTTGTTAAAGTGCGAAGTATGGAACCCTGCGCAGATGGGGAAGCCTTAGCATTGAACGGTTGTGTTGTTAAAGTGTGAAGTATGGAACCCTGAGCAGACGGGGAAGCCTTAGCATTGAACGGTTGTGTTGTTAAAGTGCGAAGTATGGAACCCTGAGCAGATGGGGAAGCCTAGCATTGAACGGTTGTGTTGTTAAAGTGCAAAGTATGGAACCCTGCGCAGATGGGGAAGCCTTAGCATTGAACGGTTGTGTTGTTAAAGTGCGAAGTATGGAACCCTGAGCAGATGGGGAAGCCTAGTATTGAACGGTTGTGTTGTTAAAGTGCGAAGTATGGAACCCTGAGCAGATGGGGAAGCCTTAGCATTGAACGGTTGTGTTGTTAAAGTGTGAAGTATGGAACCCTGAGCAGATGGGGAAGCCTAGCATTGAACGGTTGTGTTGTTAAAGTGCAAAGTATGGAACCCTGAGCAGATGGGGAAGCCTTAGCATTGAACGGTTGTGTTGTTAAAGTGCGAAGTATGGAACCCTGCACAGACAGGGAAGCCTTAGCATTGAACGGTTGTGTTGGTAAAGTGTGAAGTATGGAACCCTGAGCAGACGGGGAAGCCTTAGCATTGAACGGTTGTGTTGTTAAAGTGCGAAGTATGGAACCCTGCGCAGACAGGGAAGCCTTAGCATTGAACAGTTGTGTTGTTGAAGTGCGAAGTATGGAACCCTGTGCAGACGGGGAAACCTTAGCATTGAACAGTTGTGTTGTTAAAGTCTGAAGTATGGAACCCTGTGCAGACGGGGAAACCTTAGCATTGAACAGTTGTGTTGTTGAAGTGCGAAGTATGGAACCCTGCGCAGACTCAAGCAACATGCAGTCATTGAATTCTTGACAGCAGAAAGTGTCACTCCAAAGGAGATTCATCAGAGAATGCAAGCTGTTTATGGGGATTCTGTGGATGTGAGTCCTGTGTGTCGTTGGGCGAGTAAGTTTAAATATGTTGAGGTGGGAACATCTGACTTGCGTGAGAAACAAAGAGTTGGACGTCCTGTGACAGCAACCACTGAGTTTCACAAGCAAAAGGCTGACAGATTGATTCAGGACGATTGTCGTATCACTCAGAGAGAAATTTCAAGGATAATCGGCATTTCACAAAAACGTGTGGGTCACATTATTGCTTTGCTTGGCTGTCGGAAGATCTGTGCACGATGGGTCCTGTGAGACGCTGGTTGCGGAAACAGAGTGTTGACTTCTGTGACAGCTTCAGAAAACTTGTTCATCGTTGGCAGAAATGTCTCCAATTGTCTGGTGATGATGTGGAAAAGTGAATAGTGGTAGTTAAAGAGAAAATTCTAAAGATTATTTCTGCGTTTGATTTATTCAAATATTCCCATCCAAACCCAAGTAACGAAGGTGGAGGCATTACTTTTCATTCAACTTTCATATAACTGTAAGGGTTAGAGTACTGTGAATTGCAGCTGAGTGATGTTGCTGGTGTGGACAACCCCTTGATGTCTTCCTTTGTCTACATTTAGCAAATGATGAACTTTTCAACTCATTACATCATCTCCAGTGCTCTGCACTGAAGCCAATTCTTTTCCCAAACCCTCCAAACACTCTATCAAGATCATCCTTCCCTTTCTTCCTTCCTTCCGTAATAGGGTTTGATGACTGCTTAAGGCCAATGTCTTCTGATGGCAAGCTGGTGATGTCTTGGGTGATCCAGTTAAACGCAAGGCATGGACCGACTTCATGCAGCATTCAGAAAAGCTCATTTCACTTTGCCTGAAAGTGGCACAACCATTTAAGCTGGGAAAGGAGATGTGATTATACGAGGAGGATAATCGAACCTTTTAGAAAGGATTTTAATTAACCATTTTGATGGAGAAAGAGATATTGAAAATAAAGTATATCTGCGAGAGAGAAAGAGGGAGAGATTAAAAGAAAACTTTTATATTTTGGCTGCCGGAATGTGATGAATGATAGCGGACTAGTAGCTGTATGACTCATAACATGCAATTGTTGAAAAACCACCGAAAATAGAATTACAGTAGAGTCTCACTTATCCAACACTCGCTTATCCAATGTTCTGGATTATCCAACACATTTTTGTAGTCAATGTTTTCAGTACATCATGATATTTTGGTGCTAAATTCATAAATTCTGGCTTCAGGCCTGGGCACAGCACCGAGACGGCTTTGGTCGCCTTGGTGGATGACCTCCGCAGGGAGCTGGACAGGGGGAGTGTGACCCTGCTGGTTCTCTTGGACATCTCAGCGGCTTTCGATACCATCGACCATGGTATCCTTCTGGGGAGGCTCTCCGGGATGGGGCTCGGTGGCACAGTTCTGCTGTGGCTTCGGTCCTTCCTGGAGGGTCGTTCCCAGTTGGTGAAGCTGGGGGACACCTGCTCGGACCCCTGGCCATTGACCTGTGGGGTCCCGCAAGGGTCCATCTTATCCCCCATGCTATTTAACATCTACATGAAACCGCTGGGAGAGGTCATCCGGAGTTTTGGAGGGCGTTGCCATCTCTACGCAGATGACACGCAAATCCACTACTCGTTCCTATCTAACTCCAAGGAAGCCCCTTGGATGCTGAACCAGTGCCTGGCCGCTGTGGCGGACTGGATGAGGAGGAACAAGCTGAGAATCAATCCCGACAAGACAGAGGCCCTCCTGGTCAGTCGTGCGGCAGATCGGGGTATTGGGTGGCAACCTGTGCTGGACGGGGTTGCACTCCCCCTGAAACCACAGGTCCGCAGTTTGGGGGTCCTCCTGGATTCAGCGCTGACGCTTGAAGCACAGGTGTCGGCGGTGGCCGGGAGGGCTTTCGCACAACTCAAACTTGTGCGCCAACTGCGACCTTACCTCGTGAAGTCTGACTTGACCACGGTGGTCCATGCCTTAGTTACCTCTAGACTGGACTACTGTAATGCACTCTACGTGGGGCTTCCCTTGAAGACGGCCCGAAAATTACAATTGGTCCAACGCTCGGCTGCCAGATTAATAACGGGGGCAAATTACAGGGAGAGATCCACTCCCTTGTTTAAGGAGCTCCACTGGCTGCCGTTCATCTTCCGGTCCCAATTCAAGGTGCAGACCATCATCTATAAAGCCCTGAACGGTTTGGGACCCACCTACCTCCGTGACCGTATCTCCTTCCATAAACCTGCCCGTTCTTTGCGATCATCCGGGGAGGCCCTGTTATCACCATTGCCTATATCCCAGGCTCGCCTTGTAAGTACAAGGGAGAGGGCCTTCTCTGCTGTGGCCCCCCGACTGTGGAACTCACTACCTACTGAAATTAGGCAAGCTCCCACTTTGTTAGCTTTTAGGAAAGAATTGAAAACATGGCTCTTCCGCTGTGCTTTCGGTGAGTAATTTCTGTCATATATCTCCGTATTACTCCCCTCCGAACATCTATCCTCTAGATTACCCCTTCCAAATGTCCCTGCCCATAGTGGAGTACTCCTCTGTCCCTCTCACTCAGGGTTTTATCTCTGTGTTCACGCGGCCTGCCCTTGCTTTATTGTTTTTTGATTTCTTGATGTTCTGTTTATTATTATTTATTGTATTTTAAATGGTGTTATGATATGTTGTTTCTATATTTTATTATGTTGTATTGCTCTGGGCATGGCCCCATGTTAGCCGCCCCGAGTCCCCATTGGGGAGATGGTGGCGGGGTATAAATAAAGTTTTATTATTATTATTATTAAATGCAGTAATTACTACATATCATTACTTTGTATTGAACTACTTTTTCTGTCAAATTTGTTGTATAACATGATGTTTTGGTGCTTAATTTGTAAAATCATAACCTAATTTGATGTTTAATAGGCTTCTCCTTAATGTCTCCTTATTATCCAACATATTCACTTATCCAACGTTCTGCTGGCCCGTTTATGTTGGATAAGTGAGACTCTATTGTACTTTGTGACAGAATCACTGTCATAGAGTAATTCAGAGGAGGTTTTCCTTTGCCTTCCTCTAAGGAAGTAGTTCTTAGTTCCCTTCTCTTTCTTCAGTTCATTTTTTAACATTTCAATAATCTATATATATAAAATGATAAAGTTGTTTGCGCAGTGACTATAGCAACAAAACTAAACATCCCAGAAATACGAAATTTGGCAACACAATGCAAAAGGCTTGCCTCCAGGTTACAACAACACAACCACACCACAAAACCACAATCCAGACCCACAAAACTCACAACAACACATCATGACTATAACAACACAACTAAATGCCCTAGAAATACAAAACTTGGCAACACAACGCAAAAGCCTTGCCTCCCGGTTGTAACAACACAACCACACCACAAAACCACAATCCGGACCCATAAAACTCACAACAATACATCGTGACTATAACAACACAACTAAACGCCCCAGAAATACAAAACTTGACAACACAACGCAAAAGCCTTGCCTCCCGGTTGTAACAACACAACCACACCACAAAACCACAATCCGGATGCACAAAACTCACAACAATGCATCATGACTATAACAACACAATTAAACGCCCCAGAAATACGAAACTTGGCAAAACAACGCAAAAGCCTTGCCTCCCGATTGTAACAACACAATCACACCACAAAACACAATCCGGACCCACAAAACTGAAAAATTGAAGAAGGTAACAGACTTCAAATACTACTACTAATGTGAGTATAAAGAAGGGTGGAGGTCACAGCATCAATACAACCTAATGTAGACTGACCAACACCACCAGACTCAGCCACAGCAACGCGTGGCCGGGCACAGCTAGTATATCTATAAATATGAAAAAAGTTGGCACTTCCAAAATCCCTGACATATATGGCTACTAATTCATGGCTCTAAAAATTGTATCTTTCAACTTGTCATTTCAACTATACTCAACCTTCCTGATGTTGCAACAACTTAATACAGTTCCTCATGTTGTGGTGACCCCTAAACACAACATTATTTTGTTGCTACTTCATAACTGCAATTTTGTTACTGTTATGAATCGTAATGTAAATACCGTATATACTCGAGTATAAGCCGACCCGAATATAAGCCGAGGCACCTAATTTTGCCACAAAAAAACCTGGGAAACATTGACTCCGGTATAAGCCGGGGGTGGTAAATTTCAGAAATAAAAATAGATACTGATAAAATTACGTTAATTGAGGCATCAGTAGGTTTAATGTTTTGGAATACTGTATTTACATCAAGCTCAAATTTAAGATAAGACTGTCCAACTCTGATCAAATCATTAGTCTCATCTTCTTCAATGTAAATGTGCTTATGTATCCTTTTAATAATAATAGAGTGAAATAATACATGTAATAATAATAATCATAATAAATACAGGAAAATAATACAAGTAATAATAAATAGAGTAAAATAATAAATGCAATAATAATAATAAGATCAGAGTGAAATAATCAATGTATTATTTCCCTGTATTTATTATTATTATTATTATTATTATTATTATTATTATTATTATTATTACATGTATTATTTCACTCTATTATTATTAAAAGGATACATAAGCACATTTACATTGAAGGAGATGAGAATAATGATTTGATCAGAGTTGGGCAGTCTTATCTTAAATTTGAGCCTTATGTAAATATTCAAAAACATTTAACCTATTAATGCCTCAATGTAATTTTATTGGTATCTATTTTTATTTCTGAAATTTACCACCCTCGGCTTATACTGGAGTCAATGTTTTCCCAGTTTTTTTGTGGTAAAATTAGGTGCCTCAGCTTATATTCGGGTCGGCTTATAGTCGAGTATATACGGCAATTGAGGTATCAGTAGGTTGAATGTTTTTGAATATCTACATAAAGCTCAAATTTAAGATAGGACTGTCCAACTCTGATTAAATCATTATTCTCATCTTCTTCAATGTAAATGTGCTTATGTATCCTTTTAATAATAATGGAGTAAAATAATACATGTAATAATAATAATAATAATAATAATAATAATAATAATAATAATAATAATAATAAATAATACAGGGAAATAATACAAGTAATAATAAATTAAAATAATAAATGCAATAATAATAATAATATCAGAATGAAATAATAAATGTATTAATAATAATTAAAAATAGAGTAAAATAAATGTAATAGTAGCAACAATAATAGAGAAAAATAATAACTGTAATACAGTAGAGTCTCACTTATCTAAGCTAAACGGGCCGGCAGAAGCTTGGATAAGTGAATATCTTGGATAATAAGGAGGGATTAAGGAAAAGCCTATTAAACATCAAATTAGGTTATGATTTTACAAATTAAGCACCAAAACTTCATGTTATACAACAAATTTGACAGAAAAAGTAGTTCAATACACAGCAATGTTATGTTGTAATTACTGTATTTACGAATTTAGCACCAAAATATCATGATGTACTGGATAAGTGAGACTCTACTGTAATACCAATAATAATAGAGAAAAATAATAAATGTACCATATATTCTGACCCAAATAGAAGCCAACCAGGACCCTCCCCCAAGTATAACCCGAGGGGGGCTTTTTCAGTCTTAAAAAAAGGGCTGAAAAACTAGGCTTATACTTGAGTATATACAATAACTTTTTTTCTATGACTCAGTGGAAATTTGAACCCTGGTCTCATAGGAGCATAGAGTTGGAAGACCATAAATGGTGATCCAGTCTGACCCCTGGTCATGCAAGGATACACATTCAAAGCACTCTCAACAGATGGCCAGCCAGCCTCTCTTGAAAAACCTCCAAAGAAGAAATCTTCGGCACAGTCACAGCACTCAAAGCACTATGCCACTTGAACTAAAACATCATTGAATATAATGGGGATGGCTTCTTAGCAAACACGACTGCATTCTTAATTTGCCCAGAGGCTTGGATCGAGTGCAGACCTGTCAATTTACCTTTGAAGCAGAATCTTAAAACAGGGTATAAATAACAACAACAACAACAACAACAACAACAACAACCTCAAAGGAAGTCAAATCCCCTCTAGACAATTCTTGCCAGGAAAATCCTATAATAGATCCACCATAAGTGCCAATGCTGTGAAGGCACACAACAATAGATCGGCACCGATCTATTTTCACAGGAAAGAAAGGCATTTCTAAAACATCATTGAATATAATGGGGATGGCTTCTTAGCAAACACGACTGCGTTCTTAATTTGCCCAGAGGCTTGGATCGAGTGCAGACCTGTCAATTTACCTTTGAAGCAGAATCTGGATCCCCTTTGAGCGCCGTCGTGATTAAACATAGAGTAAGCTCTGGCCTGTCATTAACCTATAAGCAAAATAGTTGAGGGCAGGCTGCTAAACAGAACCAGTTGTTGTTGTGCCGTTCTAATTCAATCAGCAATGTGATTCCCCACAGGAATACGCTTCAGATTCAATATATTCATGGACAGGCATGTCATGCTGCGATATCAATTCCCCACAATGATTATAACAGCATTTTCTCTTAATTTGAAAGATCTATAGCTCAGATTTATGGCTCCACTTGCAACTTGGTGCAATTTCTCCATCCAAAGCTTTCCTTTTTTTAAGATGCTATTTTCTAAGTACAGTGCTGGCCCAGGGAGCTGGAAATGGAACTGGCACTTTGCTTCTATAGGGGCTGATTTGATTATCTATTATAAGTGATATATGTATTTTTGTTGAAGATGGGACTTTTCTTGGCAGTAATGAACCTTCCACTGTCAGTTCCACAGAAAGATGCCCTGAAGGAACAAAAGTTGGCCATCTCATCAGTCTTTGGGAAAATGTCTACTGACTTTTAAAACAAAGCTAATTGGAGATTTTATTCTGATATATGGTTACATATCTATAGACTGGGCAGGAAACAATGGCAGCAGTGGGTGCTAATTTCTACCCAATGCCTTCCTCTTTTAATAATTTCTTGGAGTCACTTTGGGACGCAACGTCAAATTTCCAGGAAAACTATTTGGATATGTGGTTGAATAATATGAGAGAAAGGAGATGGTAGAAATGCAGACAGTGTATATTAAGAGATTTCAGATGCAAACACCACCCTCAGGACATAGAAACCTAATAGAATAATTCTATTCCAACATGTAAACCAATTCAATCCCTTTTATAGCTGGTGCAATACTTTCACTAGAAGCCTGAATTAGTGTTTGTATCCCGTGAGTGTTACAACTTTGTCACATGGGGAAATATGTGCCAATCTAATAATGATAATAATAATAATAATAATAATAATAATAATAATAATAATAATAATAATACACCACATAGACCTAAACACTTTGGAAGTGTTTGACTTGTGAATTTGTGATATGAAATCCAGAATATATATATGTCGTTTGCTGTGTCATACTATGTCTTTGTGTCAATAGTAATAATAATCATAATAATGATAATACATCACACAGTCCTAAACACTTGGGAAGTGTTCGACTTGTGATTTTGTGATATGAAATCCAGCATATATATCTCATTTGCTGTGTCATTTTATGTCTTTGTGTCAATAATAACAATAACAACAACAACAACAACAACAACAACAACAATATATCACACAGTTCTAAACACTTGGGAAGTGTTCGACTTGTGATTTTGTGATATGAAATACAGCATATCTATCTCGTTTGCTGTGTCATATTATGTCTTTATGTCAATAATAATAATAATAATAATAATAATAATAATAATAATAATACATCACACAGTCCTAAACACTTGGGAAGTGTTCGACTTTTGATTTTGTGATATGAAATCCAGCATATATATCTTGTCTGCTGTGTCATATTATGTCTTTGTGTCAATAATAATAATAATTATAATTAAAATACATCACACAGCCCTAAACACTCAGGAAGTATTTGACTTGTGATTTTGTGCTACGAAATCCAGCATATCTATCTCGTTTGCTGTGTCATATTATGTCTTTATGTCAATAATAATAATAATAATAATAATAATAATAATAATAATAATAATACATCACACAGTCCTAAACACTTGGGAAGTGTTCGACTTTTGGTTTTGTGATACGAAATCCAGCATATACATCTCGTTTGCTGTGTCATATTATGTCTTTATGTCAATAATAATAATAATAATAATAATAATAATAATAATACATCACACAGTCCTAGACACTCAGGGAGTGTTCGACTTGTGATTTTGTGATACGAAATCCAGCATATATATCTCGTTTGCTGCGTCATATTATGTCTTTGTGTCTATAATAATAACTTTATTTTTGTAACCCACCTCCATCTCCCCGAAGGGACTCGGGGTGGTTTACATGGGACCAAGCCCAAATAACATAGTTTAAAACAGCACAATAAAGTTCGTAAACCAACAATATAAAACAATATAAAACAAACGGCATCATAACACAATATAAAACAACCATTGAGCAAACAACCAGTAGTCTGATATAGTAAACATATACTGGGCTTGGGTGGGTGGGGTGGTGCAATTGGTAGCAAAGACTGGGCTGATTAATAAAGTGCAAAAGTCAGATGACAAAATTAGGAGTAGAAGGGCAATATGAAGTAGGATATTATATCTATGGGCAGTAAAAGGAATAGATCTTGGGACCAAGCTGGGACCAAAATTATCTGGGGAACTGACTAATCAAAAGCACAGCGGAACAACCACGTTTTTAGATGTTTACAAAAGACCGTGGTTCAAATCCATGCTCAGCCACGGAAATCTAGTGAGTGATCCTGGGCAAATCAGATTCTCTCTGCCCCAGAGAAAAGCAGTAGCAATCCTCTTTGAGCAAATCCGGACAAGAAAAACCTATCGTCTTAGGATCACCATAAGTTAGATCCTCAAACATTTTAGGCCGAGGACCAGCTCACGGTCTCCCAGACTGTTGGAGGTGCATATTATAGTTTGGAAAACATTAATGAATTCCTATGTAGGAGCCCCGGTGGCGAAGCACTGAGCTGGAGACCGAAAGGTCCCAGGTTCAAATCCCGGGAGTGGAGTGAGCGCCCACTGTTAGCTCCAGCTCCTGCCAACCTAGCAGTTCGAAAACATGCCAATGTGAGTAGATCAATAGGTACCACTCTGGCTGGAAGGTAATGGCACTCCATGCAGTCATGCCAATGGCCACATGACCTTGGAGGTGTCTACGAACAACACCGGCTCTTTGGCTTAGAAATGGAGATGAGCACCAACCCCCAGAGTCAGACACGACTGGACTTAACGTTAGGGGAAACCTTTACCTTTTTTAATGTATACAGCTCCTCTTTTTTATGTCAGGAGAGACTTGAGAAACTGCAAATTGCTTCTGGTGTGAGAGAATTGGCTGTCTACAGAGACGTTGCCCAGGAGACATTGCCTGGATGTTTTGATGTTTTTACCATCCTTGTGGAAGGCTTCTCTCATGTCAATCAATCAACAATTTATTACGGTCTATGACCAGAATATATGAAAATGGGCACAGGTGCCCAAAAAGGGGAATCGCAGTTCCCAGAAAAGTCAAATAAAAGAACAAGTTAAAAACATGTTATAATAAAAACAAATTAAAAGCAGACTATTAGCAGGATCGTCTAATAGTAAATATCGATCCACTAAAAGGCTCTGGAGGGGGATAAAACGAGCATTTGCAGCATTTCAGTTGCATGAAGCTGGAGCTGATAGAGGGAGCTCATCCGCACTCTCCCTAAGTTGGATTCAAACCGGTAGCACATATCTTATTTGTAGTGCAATTTTTTTTGTGAAAGAACAATAAAATATTTTAAATGAAGAATAATTTTATCCAACATAAACTTACCGGTGTTTCAGTGGAAAGTGTGAGCCAACGTTTGGCTGATGACATAGTCAAGACAATAAGTTGTTGTTGCGTGCCTTCAAATTGTCTCAGACTTAGGGTGGTGTTAAGTCAAAAGTTTATAGTTGGGTCCAGGTTAATGACCTTGGACGGTGGCATCCGAACCGCAAATCTTAGTTTGTGGTCCGCTGGCATGCAACAATGTAGACAGGTCACTTCCTTCAGAATGACTCAAGGCAGCAAACCAAAGGGACACCCACTACTTTGGGTATCCGCACGTGCAAAAAGTCTCTTGCAAATGTTCTGTGGGGAGTGTGGGAGGACCAAGAGAGAGGGAGAAGACAATGAAGTGGTATCCTGGCCCTTTAAGTAGGTCACACACAGCCTACGGTGGTGGCTGTCAGCGTCCACCTTATGTGGGAAACAAAACCTGTCAATGTGGAGCTCCTCCACTTGTAAACAGACCTTTATTAAAGCTGGCAGGGCTTGCTGGAAATTACGAAGTTTGACACAAAAAGGATTGGGTAACTTCTGACTTCATTACTGCAGTGGGATTATCCAACATTCTGCCGGCCCGTTTATGTTGGATAAGTGAGACTCTACTGTACTTATAGACTTCGTCTGGTGGTAGGGTCTGCAAGTATCTGGTAACATTAATACAATTGTACAAAGTGTTTTATAACATATTCGCTTATCCAACATTCTGCCGGCCCGTTTATGTTGGATAAGTGAGACTCTACTGTACTTACAGACTTCGTCTGGTGGTAGGGTCTGCAAGTATCTGGTAACATTAATACAATTGTACAAAGTGTTTTATAACATATTCGCTTATCCAACATTCTGCCGGCCCGTTTATGTCGGATAAGTGAGACTCTACTGTACTTATAGACTTCGTCTGGTGGTAGGGTCTGCAAGTATCTGGTAACATTAATACAATTGTACAAAGTGTTTTATAACATATTCGCTTATCCAACATTCTGCCGGCCCGTTTATGTTGGATAAGTGAGACTCTACTGTACTTACAGACTTCGTCTGGTGGTAGGGTCTGCAAGTATCTGGTAACATTAATACAATTGTACAAAGTGTTTTATAACATATTCGCTTATCCAACATTCTGCCGGCCCGTTTATGTCGGATAAGTGAGACTCTACTGTACTTATAGACTTCGTCTGGTGGTAGGGTCTGCAAGTATCTGGTAACATTAATACAATTGTACAAAGTGTTTTATAACATATTCACTTATCCAACATTCTGCCGGCCCGTTTATGTTGGATAAGTGAGACTCTACTGTACTTATAGACTTCGTCTGGTGGTAGGGTCTGCAAGTATCTGGTAACATTAATACAATTGTACAAAGTGTTTTATAACATATTCGCTTATCCAACATTCTGCCGGCCCGTTTATGTTGGATAAGTGAGACTCTACTGTACCATTCATCATATTGTGAATGCAACAGTTTGATTGTCATTTGTAACCATTTATCTGAAATTTATATTCATTTATTGTACATAATACAATGTTTAATGATATTTAATACATTGTTATTATTCCACTAGTGGACACTTGTTAGTTCAAGGCCTTGGGAACCCATTTTTTTTTTTCTTATACAACTTGGCGTCTGCCCTGCCTGAGCACAGCCCAAGCGTTGTTGCTTTTGTGGCACCTTGTTTCCAGCTTCAGGCAGGAAGAAAAATAAGTTTATTGAGTTCTGAGTCGGTCACTTTCTGGTCTGGATCTTCCCTTTGTCTCCGTTTGTGCGGGCCTGCCCTGCAGGTCTACCTGAGGCTGTTCCCTGGCACTCATGCGGATGTTCTCTGCGCAACGGAATACATGTCTGATTACAGCCTTGAATTTCCATTAACATTCACACTTCTTGGGCTCATGAGTTCGAGTTTTGACAGATCTCTTGTACTCTTTCGACATGAATTTTTTAAAAGGCCATTATTGGCTATTCCCCAGTTTGCCGGCTAAGTGTGCGGCAAACAACCGAACCAGCTCCAGCAAATGAGTTGCGAGGGTTTCGTCTGAGGTCTGAAAAATGACACCTGGAAGACAAATGGGAGCTGTCATTGCAGAACCTCCGAGGAAAGCCTTGCCAGCCTCGTGGCTTCACGTCCTGAAATCTCAGCCTGGTGCATCAAAGGCTTCACACCCTGAAGGGCCTTACAGGGGTTCCTATAGCTATTCTCAGTCATAAATTCATTTTAAATATCCTTCTCTTCTTGAGGCTCTGGAACTTGCCGAGCAACTTACATAGGTTTTAGGGCAATGAGGCCTGTTATGGCCCACCAGGGAGGACAAATGATAAGCTATGATTTAAAAGGAAATAAGCTGGGACACCCTGCAACCTCACCATTTAGTCTGATGCCCAAAGGTTTTTTAAGACCAGACTAACAATTTATTGTGTCAGAAGCAAATTGAAACTAGAGCTATAATATATAGTAAAACCACAAAAAACATTAAAAACTTGGCATTATACTAAATCCTTGACCAGAAGCTGACCACCTGGAGTGCTTCTGGTGTTGCTGTGAGAAGGTCCTCCATTTTGCATGTGGCAAGGCTCAGGCTGCATTGTACGAGGGTTGAATGAAAAGTAATGCCTCCACCTTCGTAACTCCTCAACAGATGGCAGTCCTGGTCTGTGGCAGGTCCTGGCTTGTTCAGTAGACTCTCCTCCACAGTTCCATTTGGCGGGAAGCCTTATCATTGAATGGTTGTGTTGTTAAAGTGCGAAGTATGGGACCCTGCGCAGATGGGGAAGCCTTAGCAGTGAACGGTTGTGTTGTCAAAGTGCGAAGTATGGAACCCTGTGCAGACGGGGAAGCCTGAGCATTGAACGGTTGTGTTGTTAAAGTGTGAAGTATGGAACCCTGCACAGACGGGGAAGCCTTATCATTGAATGGTTGTGTTGTTAAAGTGTGAAGTATGGAACCCTGTGCAGACGGGGAAGCCTTATCATTGAATGGTTGTGTTGTTAAAGTGTGAAGTATGGGACCCTGCGCAGATGGGGAAGCCTTAGCAGTGAACGGTTGTGTTGTCAAAGTGCGAAGTATGGAACCCTGTGCAGACGGGGAAGCCTGAGCATTGAACGGTTGTGTTGTTAAAGTGTGAAGTATGGAACCCTGCGCAGACGGGGAAGCCTTAGCATTGAACGGTTGTGTTGTTAAAGTGCGAAGTATGGAACCCTGCGCAGACGGGGAAGCCTTAGCATTGAACGGTTGTGTTGTTAAAGTGCGAAGTATGGAACCCTGTGCAGACGGGGAAGCCTGAGCATTGAACGGTTGTGTTGTTAAAGTGTGAAGTATGGAACCCTGTGCAGACGGGGAAGCCTTAGCATTGAACGGTTGTGTTGTTAAAGTGCGAAGTATGGAACCCTGCGCAGACGGGGAAGCCTTAGCATTGAACGGTTGTGTTGTTAAAGTGCGAAGTATGGAACCCTGTGCAGACGGGAAAGCCTTAGCATTGAATGGTTGTGTTGTTAAAGTGCGAAGTATGGAACCCTGTGCAGACGGGGAAGCCTTAGCATTGAACGGTTGTGTTGTTAAAGTGTGAAGTATGGAACCCTGTGCAGACGGGGAAGCCTTAGCATTGAACGGTTGTGTTGTTAAAGTGCAAAGTATGGAACCCTGCACAGACGGTCGGTCAATCTGACTTAAGCAACGTGCAGTCATTGAATTCTTGACAGCAGAAGGAGATTCATGAGAGAATGCAAACTGTTTCTGGTGATTGTGTTGATATGAGTCCTGTGCTTCATTGGATGAGTAAGTTTAAAGATGTTGAGGTGGGAACATCTCACTTGCGTGACAAACAAAGAGTTGGATGTCCTGTGACAGCAACCACAGAGTTTCAAAAGCAAAAGGTTGACAGATTGATTCAGGATGATCGTCGTATCACTCAGAGAGAAATTTCAAGCATAATTGGCATTTCATAATAACGTGGGTCACATTATGGCTTTGCTTGGCTATTGGAAGATCTGTGAGATGCCGGTTGCGGAAATAGAGTGTCGACTTCTTCCGTGACGGCTTCAGAAAACTTGTTCATTGTTGACAGAAATGTATCCAATTGTCTGGTGATGATGTAGAAAAGTTACTAGTGGTAGTTAAAGAGCATATTATTATTATTATTATTATTATTATTATTATTAGCTACATTTATATCCCGCCCTTCTCACCCCGAAGGGGACTCAGGGCGGTTTACAAGTATATATACATACAATATATTATATTATACGACTATATTGCAATATTATTAGTAATATTGCTTGTAATATAAATATAAAATTATAGTAGTGAATTATAATTATTATTACATTGTATTACATCATAATATTATTAATAATATTACATGTATATACAATATATTATAATATTAGTATAGTATAATATTATTATATATTATTATATCATTAAATTGATACAGGAGACATGGTGTTAGAATCCACATTCTAAGGATTATTCCTGCATTTGATTTATTAAAATATTCCCATCCAAACTGAAGTAACGAAGGTGGAGGCATTACTTTTCATTCAACCCTCGTAGTAAGTAGTCTGTGATTTGCTCTTCCCCAGATTCGCATGTTGTGGTTTCCACTTTGTTGCCCCATTTGGCTCAGCATCACATCAAGGGAAAACCCTTACCTTTATAGAATCATAGAATCATAGAATCATAGAATAGTAGAGTTGGAAGAGACCACATGGGCCATCTAGTCCAACCCCCTGCTAAGAAGCAGGAAATCGCATTCAAAGCACCCCCGACAGATGGCCATCCAGCCTCTGCTTAAAAGCCTCCAAAGAAGGAGCCTCCACCACGGCCCCGGGGAGAGAGTTCCACTGTCGAACAGCCCTCACAGTGAGGAAGTTCTTCCTGATGTTCAGGTGGAATCTCCTTTCCTGTAGTTTGAAGCCATTCTTCCATTGTGTCCTAGTCTGCAGGGCAGCAGAAAACAAGCTTGCTCCCTCCTCCCTATGACTTCCCTTCACGTATTTGTACATGGCTATCATGTCTCCTCTCAGCCTTCTCTTCTGCAGGCTAAACATGCCCAGCTCTTTAAGCCGCTCCTCATAGGGCTTGTTCTCCAGACCCTTAATCATTTTAGTTGCCCTCCTCTGGACGCTTTCCAGCTTGTCAACATCTCCCTTCAACTGTGGTGCCCAAAATTGGACACAGTGTGATTCCAGGTAACGTGGTCTGACCAAGGCAGAATAGAATAAGGGGGGGCAGGACTTCCCTGGATCTAGACGCTTTTCCCCTATTGATGCAGGCCAGAATCCCATTGGCTTTTTTAGCAGCCGCATCACATTGTTGGCTCATGTTTAACTTGTTGTCCACGAGGACTCCAAGGTCTTTTTCGCACACACTGCTGTCAAGCCAGGCATCGTCCCCCATTCTGTATCTTTGATTTCCATTTTTTCTGCCGAAGTGAAGTATCTTGCATTTGTCCCTGTTGAACTTCATTTTGTGAGTTTCGGCCCATCTCTCTAGTCTGTCAAGATCGTTTTGAATTCTGCTCCTGTCTTCTGGAGTGTTAGCTATCCCTCCCAGTTTTGTGTCGTCTGCAAACTTGATGATCGTGCCTTCTGACCCTTCGTCTAAGTCGTTAATAAAGATGTTGAACAGAACCGGGCCCAGGACGGAGCCCTGCGGCACTCCACTTGTCACTTCTTTCCATGATGAAGACAACGCATTGGTGAGAATCACCCTTTGGGTTCGTTCGCTTAGCCAATTCCAGATCCACTATAATGTGAATATCGTACTAGCTTTTTGGGTGCCTGGATCAAGGATATTTGAAGAGAAAGGACTGGAGTCAGACCTCCATGTGCAGAGTCAGATCCCATCGTAGTCTCAGCGATCTCAGCTGATTCTCCTTTCGTGGTTGTGCTAAGCCACCCTTGTTCTCTTTTGACAGTAATGGTGGTTTGTGTAATACAAGTAAATGTCATGGCAATTGAAAGGTATGCGTCATGCTGGTTGATACCATGGCCTTTAGGGTATTTTACGGCATCACAGCTGGACAAAACATCAAAGGCATCCCAGACTGTCACGTCCTATCATATTAACAACCCTCGGAGGCCTTGTCTTAGAGAACATTTTGCTTCCAGTCAGGGAGAATCAAGAAGTTTGGAGTAAGAGACAAATCAGTGTATCTATCCCTTGACTTCCAAGGCAGTGGTTTTCTCACGAGCTGTCAAGGAGGAGAAGTGTATGGTTTCACTCCTCTCTGTGTAAAAAGGATGATAGGCCAAAGCTGGAAGGGACAAAACTGTCATGTGGCAACCCTCACTTCATCTCTCTTGCAGAAATCTACTGTTTGGCCAATGTCTCTGCATATCAAGGATGGTGACCATTACTGATATGGGAACCATCTCTTAGCGCTCCCAGAAACTGCTTGAACCCACTTACTACAATCACCCGTTCCAAAAATCTGAACTTTCCTTTGTTTTTCATTTTAAGCTCCCAAAAACTGGATTAGAATGTATGCTTTCTCTGCAGCAAAAGCAAAACAATCGATAAGGGCAGCCTTAAGGCCCACACCTATAAATCACCATGAAAGCTTGAACAAATTGTATGATACCGCAACATGATAGTGTATGCGCATGATGGGCAAACATAGCTGCTGGCTTTCAAACAACGATGAGATGCTGCCGCAAACAAAACAGTTGTGTGCAAATGGTGCAAAGTTTCAGCTGATTATCAAGTCATTTTTGTTTTCAAATCCTTATCATACGATGTACACAGCACCATTTGTTGGTCTAGGTCTATTTTTGCTGTGTTGTGTCATATTTTTTTAATCGTTGTTTTGTCAAATGTCCCTGGAGTCTTCTTCAACTGATAGAGAGCAAGAAAACGCACAACTAGGTTCAGGAGGAAGATGTGGAAAATGTAGCTACTGGAGATGTGGGGTCTTCTGCAATATAATAATAATAATAATAATAATAATAATAATAATAATAATAATAATAATAATAATATCTATCTTGTTTGCTGTGTCAGATTATGTCATTGTGTCAATAATAATAATAATAATAATAATAATAATAATAATAATAATAGGTAAAGGAAAAGGTTTCTCCTAATGTTAAGTCCAGTTGTGTCCAACTGGTATCTAACTGGAGATGTGGAGTCTTCTGCAAAATAATAATAACAACAACAACAATAATAATAAAAGGTAAAGGTTTCCCCTGACGTTAAGTCCAGTCATGTCCAACTCGTGTCTGACTGGAGATGTGGGGTCTTCTGCAAAATAATAATAATAATAATAATAATAATAATAATAATAATAATAATAATAATAATAATTTAAATAATTTCCGGCATTTAGAAACAATAGACATTGACAAAATTACGATCTGCTAACTGCAAAAGGCCACCCTGCTGGGATCTGCACGCATCATCCAAAATACACCACACAGTCCTAGACACTTGGGAAGTGGTCGACTTGTGATTTTGTGATATGAAATCCAGCATATCTATATTGTTTGCTGTGTTATAATAAAATAATAATAATAATAAAAGGTAAAGGTTTCCTTTGACGTTAAGTCCAGTCATGTCTGACTCTCGGGGTTGGTGCTCATCTCCATTTCTAGGCCGAAGAGCCAGCGCTGTCCGTAGACACCTCCAAGGTCATGTGATCAGCATGACTGCATGGAGTGCTGCTACCTTCCCACCGGAGCAGTACCTATTGATCTACTCACATTTGCATGTTTTCGAACTGCTAGGTTGGCAGAAACTGGAGCTAACAGCAGGTGCTCACTCCGCTCCCCGGATTCAAACCTGCGACCTTTCGGTCTGCAAGTTCAGCAGCTCAGCGCTTTAACACACTGCGCCACCGGGGGCTCCTAATAATAATAATAATAATAATAATAATAATAATAATAATAATTTAAATATTTTCCGGCATTTGGAAACAATAGACATTGACAAAATTATGATCTGCCAACTGCAAAAGGCCACCTTACTGGGATCTGCACGCATCATCCAAAAATACATCACACAGTCCTAGACACTTGGGAAGTGTTCGACTTGTGATTTTGTGAAACGAAATCCAGCATATCGATCTTGTTTGCTGTGTCATACAACGTCGTTGTGTCAATAATAATAATAATAATAATAATAATAATAATAATAATAATAATAATAATATATTCCGCCTTATCTCCCCAAGGGGACTCAGAGCGGATCACAATACACATACACGGCAAACATTCAATGCCATTTGGAGACAGGACAGAACAGAATAAGACAGACAGAAGGAGGTATGTATCCTTGAAGTCCAGTTTTTTTGGTGCCTTGGAGGTTGAGGTTGCGCTCAAATTCGGTCACAGTGGGTGCTGTTGCTTCATTCTCTATGACGAAGAGCCATCAGGACTTCCTCCTTCCACAGTTCTCTCCATCACCGCATTTCTGGTTTTGTTATTTATGGTGTCATAAAATATCTCCCCCTGATTTGCTTTAAGAACCTACTATTCTCCCAGGATTTCGTACTCCTTCCTCTCTCCTGCATGGCCAAGTGGAGGACTTCCGATGCATTTACTTCTGTTTTTAGCCTTCTGTAACATCTCATTTTATCTAAAATGGGAATTGTGGGCAACGTTGGACAGGATTAGACAGTGACGTGTTTTCAACCAAGAATAGAGAATGTGTGTCTCTCCATGTGTCGGTGGTGTTTAACTCCATCAGCTCCAGACATCACAGTCAATGATGGTTTGTGCTTATTTTTTGAGTGTGCACTTGTGTATACATATACTTGTGTGTGTGTGTAAAGAAAGGTGGAAAACGGGGTGATACAAAGGGCTAGATTGACCCCAATCTGCCAGACCCTTGTGCCGGCAGGACTGCTAACCGAAAGGTCGGCGGTTCGAATCCAGAGAGTGGGGTGAGCTCCCACCTGTCAGCTCCAGCTTCCCATGCGGAGTCATGAGAGAAGCCTCCCACAGGATGGTAAAACATCCAGGCAATGTCTCCTCGGCAACTTCCTTGCAGACAGCCAATTCTCCCACACTAGAAATAACTTGCAGTTTCTCAAGTCACTCCTGACATGAAAAAAAAAACTTACCGTATATACTCGAGTATAAGCCGACCCGAATATAAGCCGAGGCACCTAATTTACCACAAAAAACTGGGAAAACATTGATTAAATATTCTATGATAACAAGACACTAGGGATGCCTGCCTTCACAAAGAGACGAGAAACATATCATGTAAATACTGTATATACTCGAGTATAAGCCTAGTTTTTCAGCCCTTTTTTTAAGACTGAAAAAGCCCCCCTTGGCTTATACTCGGGTGAGGGTCCTGGTTGGCTTAATAAAAATAGATACCAATAAAATTACATTAATTGAGGCATCAGTAGGTTAAATGTTTTTGAATATTTACATAAAGCTCAAATTTAAGATAAGACTTTCCAACTCTGATCCAATCATTATTCTCATCTTCTTCAATGTAAATGCCCTTATGTATACTTTTAATAATAATAGAGTAAAATAATAAATGCAATAATAATAATAATAATAATAATAATAATAATAATATTAATAAGATCTGAGTCAAATAATAAATGTATTATTATTAATAATAATAAAATAGAGTAAAATAAATGTAATAGTAGCAACAATAATAGAGAAAAATAATAAATATAATAATACCAATAATAACAGAGAAAAATAATAAATGTACCCTATATTCTCGAGTATAAGCTGACCCAAATATAAGCCAACCAGGACCCTCACCTGGGTATAAGCCGAGGGGGGCTTTTTCAGTCTTAAAAAAAGGGCTGAAAAACTAGGCTTATACTCGAGTATATACAGTATTTACCGGATATGTTTCTCGTCTCCTTGTGAAGGTAGGCATCCCTAGTGTCTTGTTATCATAGAACATTTAATAAAATTCCCAACATATTTTTTTCTGGTGGAAGAATTTTAGATTGATGAGATTTCTCAGCATTTGGCACTTATTTTGCAAAATATTTGCACAGAAAAACAGTCTTTCTGCATAGAAAATATTATTCTTTCTTGAGAAAATGTTGTCTCATGTGCAGGAGAAGTTGTTTTCTCCAAAAAAAGAAGAAAGGAATCATGTGCAGATTTTATATAAGAAGGTCTCAAATTGGTGATAGGCTTTGAAAACTGTATTTTTTCTAAAATCCTACCAGACAAGAGTACACAAACAGAAGGTTGAGCTCATTCATATACTGCCAAACTGTACATTTTAGTCTTTGGTCTGTTATAATTGTATTGTTTTACTTTGTTTAATAATGGGTATTATGTTGTTATGTAATGTTTGTGTTTGCTTTTATGACTGTACACCGTCCTGAGTCCCATCCGGGAGATAGGGCAGTATATAAATAAAGTTGTTGTTATTATTATTATTATTATTATTATTATTATTATTATTATTATTATTATTATATAATACAGCCCAAATTATAGACACAGTAAAGGATGAAATAAATATTATTTATTTACAATATTTATATTTCACTCTTTTCACCCCGAAGGGACTCAGAGCGGATCATAATGCCCATATACATGGCAAACATTCAAGGCCATTAGAAATACGACATACATAGACAGACAGAGAGGCAATTTAACATTTTCCAGCTTCATGAGGGTATGCTCGATTCTGGCCACAGGGGGAGCTGCTGCTTTATCATCCACTTGTGACACCGACTCCTTGATGGAGTACTTCCTCATTCCTTTCTGCATGTTGCTGGAAGTTGAGATTAAAGTGAACAATAAAACCTAAGGAATAAGCTGTAATGGGCATTCCTTGCTTAGTTTCTCCATGACCCACAACCTCTGAGGATGCCTGCCATAGATGTGGGCGAAACATCAGGAGAGAATACTTCTAGAACATGGCCATACAGCCCGGAAAACATACAACAACCCTGCAATGGGCACTATTTATCATACCTGATTTATTTAAATAGGGATTAATAATAATAATAATAATAATAATAATAATAATAATAATAATAATAATAATAAACTTTATTTTTATATCCCGCCCCATCTCCCCGAAGGGACTCGGGGCGGCTCACAACAGGGACAAGCCCGAAAACAACAACACAAGACATTTGACCAAAAACATTCCAACAATGCACAAAATAAATAATAAATACATTAAAATCCAAGCAATAAAATCAGAGAATTAAAAACAAACCAGCGGGGACAGGTTTCATAAAGTGCCGAAGCTTGCAAAAAAGGAAAGTACAATGAGGTTTGCTCCGGGGAGTGGACACAAACATTCTCGTCTGCATAGATACAAGATCGTTTTAAAAAAAGAGGGTGTAGGGTAGGAAGAACAAGACTTTTGCAGTTCTCTAAACTTTACATTGCGTCAATGAGTTATCGGTGCTTCTTTCTGCTATAATTGTGGTGCTTTACCACAATGAGTTATTGACAGTTTTCCCAACTGGCAACAGCTTTAGTGTGTTGCGCAGTGCTGAGTTATTGAGAGATTCTTCCAGATAACTGCTTAACTCCCTGCTTTCTCCTCCACTTTATCAGAGGCTCTTCCATGAATAACTGTCAGATGCTGACTTTGCCATTGCGGTTATCAGCTGCTCCTTAACGGGCTAACTGCCTTCAGGGACACGGCCCCGGGAGTATTTATGGCCCTTCCATTGAGAACGGCCTGCCTTGGCTTTGCCTGGAAGGATCACAAACTGGGAGCACCCAATTGTTAATAATAGATGGCTACCATTGGCCAGTTGCCCTGCATTTCTTCATCTCCTTGGCTCAGAACCAGAGAATGAAAGAGTTGGAAAGAACCCCATATTTATTTATTTAAAGTATTTATATTCCGCCCTTCTCACCCCAAAGGGGACTCAGAGCGGATCACAGAACATACATATACGGCAAACATTCAATGCCGATTATAATGACAAAACAGACAACAGATAGAGGTATATATAGGCTTTCCCATCTTTTGGCATCTTTGGAGGCTGCTCAGTTCCGGCTGCAATAAATCACTACTGAGTTCGAAGCCAGCCCGGGTTGGATTGAGCTCCCGACCGTTAATAGCCTTGCTCGATGTTGACCTAAGCGGCTCGAAAGACAGTTGCATCTGTTGAGTAGATAATTTAGGTACCGCTTTATGCGGGGAGGCTAATTTAACTAATTTACAACACCATAAAAACTTCCAGCAGTGTGCAGAAAGGAAGGAGGAAGTACTCCATCAAGGACTCGGGGTCACAAGTGGACGATGAAGCGGCAGCTCCCTCTGTGGCATCTTTGGAGGCTGTGCTCGCTTCTGGCTGTAATAAATCACTACTGACTGAGAGGTCATGAGTTCGAAGTCAGCCCGGGTCGAATTGAGCTCCCAACCATTAATAGCCTTGCTCGCTGTTGACCTAAGTAGCTCGAAAGACAGTTCCATCTGTTGAGTAGAAAATGTAGGTACCGCTTTATGCGGGGAGGCTAATTACCTAATTTATGACACCATAAAAACTTCCAGCAGTGTGCAGAAAGGAATGAGGAAGTGCTCCATCAAGGACTCGGGGTCACAAGTGGACGATGAAGCGGCAGCTCCCTCTGTGGCATCTTTGGAGGCTGTGCTCGCTTCTGGCTGTAATAAATCACTACTGACTGAGAGGTCATGAGTTCGAAGTCAGCCCGGGTCGAATTGAGCTCCCGACCGTTAATAGCCTTGCTCGCTGTTGACCTAAGCGGCTCGAAAGACAGTTGCATCTGTTGAGTAGATAATTTAGGTACCGCTTTATGCGGGGAGGCTAATTTAACTAATTTACAACACCATAAAAACTTCCAGCAGTGTGCAGAAAGGAATGAGGAAGTACTCCATCAAGGACTCGGTGCCACAAATGGGCAATGAAGCGACAGCTCCCCCTGTGGCCGGAATCAAGCATACCCTCATGAAGCCAGAAGTTGGAAAATGTTAAATTGCCTCTGTGTCTGTCTATATGTCGTATGTCTAATGGCATTGAATGTTTGCCATGTATATGTGCATTGGGATCTGCCCCGAATCCCCTTCTGGGGTGAGAAAGAAGGGCAGAATATAAATACTGTAAATAAGGTAAAGGTAAAGATTTTCCTCTGATGTTAAGTCCAGTCGTGTCAAACTCTGAGGGTTGGTGCGCATCTCCATTTTGAAGCCAAAGAGCCAGCATTGTCCATAGACACTTCCAAGGTCATGTGGCCGGCATGACTGCATGGATCTCCGTTACTAAATAATATTTATTTCAATGTTCTTAATGAGTTCAGGCAATATCTATCCTCTAGACTAGTTCTTTGTGGCTTTTATTCTTTTCTCTTTCTCACCCCTGTTTTAACTTTGTGTTCATGTGGCCCGCCCTTGTTTTTATTGTTCCCCTGATTTTGCGTTGTAATGTATATTATTATCTATTGTATTGTTCAATGTGTTATGATGTGTTGTTCTTTTATATTCTGTTATATTGTATTGTTCTGGGCATGGGCCCATGTAAGCCGCCCCGAGTCCCCGTTGGGGAGATGGTGGCGGGGTATAAATAAAGTTTTATTATTATTATTATTATTGACACAACGACGTTGTATGACACAGCAAACAAGATAGTTATGCTGGATTTTGTATCACTGAATCACAAGTCGAACACTTCCCAAGTGTCTAGGACTGTGTGATGTATTTTCGGATGATGTGTGCAGATCCCAGTCGGGTGGCCTTTTGCAGTTGGCAGATCGTAATTTTGTCAATGTCTATTGTTTCCAAATGCCGGCTGAGATCTTTTGGCACGGCACCCAGTGTGCCCATCACCACCGAGACCACCTGTACTGGTTTCTGCCAGAGTCTTTGAAGTTCAATCTTGAGGTCCTGATAGCGGCTGAGTTTTTCCTGTTGTTTTTCGTCAATGCGACTGTCACCTGGGATGGCAACATCAATGATCCAAACCTTGTTCTTTTCCACAACTGTGATGTCTGGTGTGTTGTGTTCCAGAACTTTGTCAGTCTGGATTCGGAAGTCCCACAGTATCTTTGCGTGTTCATTTTCCACAACCTTTGCAGGTTTGTGATCCCACCAGTTCTTAACTGCAGGGAGGTGATACTTGAGGCATAGGTTCCAATGAATCATTTGGGCCACATAGTTGTGCCTCTGTTTGTAGTCTGTCTGTGCAATTTTCTTACAGCAGCTGAGGATATTATTATTATTATTATTATTATTATTATTATTATTATTATTATTATTATTATTATTATTATATATTATAATAATATATTATAATATATTATAATATATTATAATATATTATTATTATAATATTATAATTATAATAATAAAGGGTTGTTATTATTATTATTATTATTATTATTATTATTATTATTATTATTATTATGAGCAACTTCCTGGAAGGGCAACAACTTCCCAGTTCATTTGGCTAGGTTGGCACACATGTGCTTGTATACACCTGAGTAATAAGTTCCCAAGCATTATTTCTGCAGTTGATTCATTTTCTTGGCATGCCGTGTCCTTTGTTGCTTGTTTCGTACTGGACCATTTCCACTGTTATTATCCTCATGAAGATATAGGAAGCAACACGTCTCATTTGGAGCAATTCTGAACCCCTTCTCTGTAGTGTTCTCCTGACATGGTCTATCGTCTGGGCTGTTTCTTCCCTGTTACAAGGCTCTTCATTTTCCTCCTACTCACAGTCCTCTTCGCTTTTCTCCGCAGTTCCTTCCTGTTGGTTCTGTATGATCATTTCCCTTCTGTTCTGTCCAGGAAGCTTTTCCTCTCATGCCGCGAAGGGTCTCCACACGTAGCTGGAGTGCTCTGACCTTCTCTTCCAAGAGAGCTCCCAATTTGCACTTGCTGCAGGCACAGTTGGCAAGGTTTTCTGGCAAGGAGATCAACACTGCACATACATTGCAGCTGACAACTACAAATCCTCCTGCCTTCTTCACTGCAGCATTTTTCTATCTAGATGGAATATAAATGCGCACACCGGGAGGCTTCAGCAAAGACCGAGTTCCATGGCTTCTGACCTCAGTTTCCATCCATGCTAAATTTCCTCCAGATAGGTTGTACTACTTTTATTTATTTACAGTATTTATATTCCGCCCTTCTTTCTCACCCCGAAGGGGACTCAGGGCGGATTACAATGAACACATATATGGCAAACATTCAATGCCAACAGACAAACAACATACATTAGACAAACTCAGAGGCATTTTTTTAAAAAACATTTTTCCAGCTTCACGATTCCGGCCACAGGGGGAGCTGTTGCTTCACCGTCCAGTAGTGGCTGTACTTCCTCATTCCTTTCCTCGTGTTTTGCTGGCAGTTTTATGGTGTTGTAAATTAGCCTCCCGCATAAAGCGCACCTAAATTTCCCTACTTGACAGATGCAACTGTCTTTCGGGGCTGCATAGGTCAACAGCAAGCCGGGGCTATTAATGGTCAGAGGCTTAACCTGACCCGGGCTTCGAACTCATGACCTCTCGGTCAGTAGTGATTTATAGCAGCTGGTTACTAGCCAGCTGCTTCACAGCCCGGCCCCATCTCTTTGCTTCCTCTCCACATATTGACTATGACACTTCCAAAATTTATATTAAATCCTTTGGGATGCAGACTAGGCTTGTTGCTATTTTTGATCATCTCACACATACACAAATGCCCTCCCTGTCAGCATCACATCACCTATGGCCATGCTGATGTTTTCCCAACATGAAGTCTAGTCGTGTCCAACTCTGGGAGTTGGTGCTCATCTCCATTTCTAAGCCATAGAGCCAGTGTTGTCCATAGACACCTGTAAGGTCATTATCTTCCTGCTGGAGCAGTACCTATTGATCTACTCACATTTGCATGTTTTCAAACTGCTAGGTTGGCACAAGCTGCGGCTAACAATTGGAGCTCACCCTGCTCCCCAAATTCAAACTGCCGACCTTTCGGTCAGCAAGTTCAGCTCAGTGGTTTAATCTGCTGCACCATCGAGGGCTCCTTAAGAACACATAGGTAAATGTAAAGGTTTCTCCTGACGTTAAGTCCAATCATGTCTGACTCTGGGGGTTGGTGCTCATCTCCATTTCTAAGCCAAAGAGCCAGCGTTGTCCGTAGACACCTCCAAGGTCATGTGGAGATGCTGGCATGATTGCATGGAATGCCGTTACCTTCCCGCCGGAGTGGTACCTATTGATCTACTCACATTTGCATGTTTTCGAACTGCTAGGTCGGCAGAAGCTGGAGCTAACAGCAGGCGCTCAGTCCGCTCCCCGGATTTGAACCTGGGATCTTTCGGTCTGCAAGTTCAGCAACTCAGTGCTTTAACACATTGAGCCACCGGGGCTCCTACAAGAACACATAGGCAGGCACAAAATGCATAAAGATAGATAACGTCTGAACCCCCAAATATTGTTATATTCTACCTTCCGTCAGTCTCAGGAAACAAAATCAGGGACTGGAGAGTTACCCAAAATACTTTATTTTGCACTTAGGTGACAAACTGGCATAGAAGATGGGCCATCACCTATTGCACTATGTAACCCGTTTTGGGTCCATATGACAAATTCGTTTCTTGTTATTAACCAGCGAAACCCATTAATAGCCCTTGATCGTGACACGTTAACACAACCGGTGCAATGATTCCCATTTGTTTGGTGCTTATCACACCTCTGCACAGTTTTGGCTATCCAGAGCAAGCCATTTTGCAAATCAGGAGGCCATTGAATGGGCAAGGATATATCCTAGCAAGGAGGCGAAAAGTTTTGGCAACTGAGGTGTGGAGCAGAGAGATGTCCAAAACTGTTGCAGACTGCATATCCTGGGCAGCCATCACTCCTTCTCTTAGATCATATCAAAATTCAAGGGAAGGATGGTGTTAGGAAAGGCAAAGCCTGCAGAAGAAAGTAACAAACTATAGGTCACCACAATGAAATGACATCTTAGTGTCTTATGTTTCAGGAGAGGCGATCTGCGTGTGTGTTTGTGTACATATCCATGTGTGCCAGACAATGAAAAGGGGTTGAGATAATGTCTTGCGAGTAGAGATATGCAGGAAAAATTTTCCTTCGTTTCCTTCATGCTGTCGTTTCGTGTCAACTGATCGTCTGCACGAAAAGACATACGACATTTTCGTACAAAAGATAGGCGACACGATAATGAAAGCTGCACAGTCATCGTGCTGGCTTTCGGGTTTTCTTTTGGGGGGGGGTTGGGTTTTTTTGGGGGGCGGAATTTGGACTGGCTGGTGGGTAGTGTCTTACCCCAGCCACCTTTGGTTTCTGAACCTGATTCAGAAATGAACTTTGACCAGGATGAAGCTTATTCTGACCTTTTGCCTAGTCCGCAGAGCTCCTTTCAGTTACAGCTGCCGGCTGTTGATAGCTCAATGCTTCCTTAATTGGGAGAGATATTGGAGATGTGACTCCCGTGGCTGAACCAGATGTCCAGAGTTCCCCAGAGAACATGCCCTTCAAACGAAGGGATCGCCAGAGATCAGAAAAACAAGGGCTTCGAAGGAGTAACTGCTTGGCATCTCGAGGGGATTGTGGATAAGAAGATTCCCTTGGGAATCTTTGGGGAGTTTGGTTTCCCTTCGTTGGGATCTGATCTTCGTTCCATAAAAGTGTCTTGCACTGCAAACACTTTGTGGTGTCAACGTAGCAAATACCTAAGAACAGTTCACCGACTCTAGCTCCTGGTTTTTGTCCAGCCAAGTTTCCTGATCCTGATGGCCAAGCCGAGCCGTGACTCCCAAGTAGAACCAGAGTAAATCCTCTTTCTTGCCTTGTTCCTGAATCAAGTTTGATCTTCACTTCGTCTCGTTTCTGCCTTGATATCCATGACCTCTTAGTGACTTTGGACCTTATTATTCAGCCTTGTTTCCTTGTTGTTCCCCGCTCAAACTTTCCAACAGCGTGTTTCGGTTATGGGACTTTGTACAATATATTGGACATTTCTCTTCATTTTTTTGGACTTATTCCTACCTTTTCAGAAAGGACTATTTCCCACTTATCCTTTTCACTTATGCATTCCTGAATTTATATTTGCTTTAATAAAGATATTATATGATTATTGGTCTCAGTCTAGTTTCCAGTGCTCATGCTGCCTTGGGGTGCAACAGGTGCCTTATTTTAGAAAATTTTCCTTTCATTGGATTCTTTCCATCCTTTGCCTTCTCCGTTTGTCTTCCTGCCTGGCTACCTCTGCCTTGCTCCTCCCTCCGTTCCCTTGGGTGTTTTATTTTGATTTAACATTCTTGAAAGCAAATATACATTTCTTCTGAAGTTTACTTTGTAATCCCCTCCCCCACAAGCCCTCCCATTGCCACCAATGGCACGAAAATTTTAGTGCTTTTCATTTGCGAGATGAAAATTTGTGTCTTATAGGCAGCCCATTTTCGTTAGCGAAACACAAGTACGAAAATCAGATGACACAAATGAAACTACACAAAACAAACAGCAATTCCATACAAAAGCACAACACTACTTGGGGGATGTAGTGGATAGATGGTCAAAAATGTTATGTGCCATATACAGTAGAGTCTCGCTTATCCAACATTCTGGATTATCCAATGCATTTTTGTAGTCAATGTTTTCAATACATCTTGATATTTTGGTGCTAAATTCGTAAATACAGTAATTACTACATAGCATTACTACGTATAGAACTACTTTTTCTGTCAAATTTGTTGTATAACATGATGTTTTGGTGCTTAATTTGTAAAATCATAACCTATTTTGATGTTTAATCGGCTTTTCCTTAATGCCTCCTTATTATCCAACATATTTGTTTATCCAACATTCTGCTGGCCCGTTTATGTTGGATAAGTGAGACTCTACTGTAGTTATAGATTACTGAATCCCACAATGGTTATGAAGAAAAGAGAGCAATCCTAATTCAATTGCATTTTTACAGACAAGACCATTGCAGCTCCTTTTGTTATTATTTTGCACCCTTCACTTACTAGAGCGAGGAAACACTATCAACAGCCTTTCAGAAGGTGACGTGGTTCTTTCTGCCCAGGAAAATACAAACAAACTCAGAATGGTGCTAACATGCATATTTTTTTGCCACTACATTGATGCTGATGCTTGAAAAGCTACAATACAGAAGGTGGATTTCTGTTGCTCTGCAGGCTATTATCTGCTTCAGCACTTCCATGCATTTGCAATTAAAATGTCTGCGATTCTGGATACATTTGTGGAGGAGGCAAAACTACGAGAAGGATGAAGTCGCAGATGGCTTCCCTTTGTCCATTTCGTCTTCCGGAGAAGAGGGTGGAGCAGGCGACGTTCAGAACTGCTGAATAAGCCCTAAGCAGGGAGCACACACTTGAAAGCATTCTTGCAGGGTAGAGAAATTGCAAAATAATTCATTTTCGTTTGCTTAACTCACCTGATCTGCACCTCTCGAACTAATTAATAATTTGGAACGTATGCCTCCTATGGGTCCCAACACACTTAAAACGTTGATGGTTTATCGATTGGCGTTTAATCCCTCGCTCATTTTAACAGCATTTAGTAAAACTTTTTAAGTGTATGGTTCAAGATTTGCATGGTGAGAAATCTGAAAAAAAAATCCTCTGGCAAGTAAAAACACACAATGAAGTATTACCTAGATTATTTTTATAACCTCGCCGTTTTTAATTCGTGTTTTATTAAATTTGTTATATATCTTTATAGGTTACATTTTATAATTGTCTATGTCTTTTGTCTATTGATGTATTTTTATATTGGTACTAGCTGTGCCCGGCCATACGATGCTGTGGCAAATTGTGGTGGTGTTGGAAATAAAGTACTAAAGAATTGGCGGTAGTTAATATTTGTTAGTTTCTAAAGTACAGTAGAGTCTCACTTATCCAAGCCTCGCTTATCCAAGCCTCTGGATTGTTAATGTGGGATTTGTGTATTGATAGTGTTTAAATGCAATTTGTGCCATGCTTGTATTGCAACTTGTATTCCAGATTGTACCATAATGTGGAAAGAGTTAATTGCCAAGAAGCTATGATGACCTTGACGCGTGGCTGGAACTAGGGAGTATCCAGACACAAGTGTTTGTGCATAACGATTGCATCAGTTCAGTTGAGTTGGATGTAATGGGCTTTCTGCTTCAAACCCTGGCTGCTTCCTCCCTGGGGGAATGTTTTGATGGGAAGGTATTAGCTGGCCCTGATTTTGTCATGTCTGGAATTCCCCTGTTGTTAGTGTTGTTGGAGTGAACCCAGTTCAAAGCAGGAAATGGGCGATAGGATTCAGCTGTGTGGAAGGGACCCTGGAAGATGGAGGTAGGTGAACTATCTGCTTTGAGCTGGGTTATCTGAGTCCAGACTGTCGTATAATCCAGTTAAATGGGCATTTTATTGAACTGTTGAAGGGAGTTTAGGCATTTCCCCCATAATATATTATTTCCTTGGTTTGAGAGTACCCACATTACCCTTTGCTGTGAGGACCCTCTGGTATTAGTGTTTATTATTATTATTATTATTATTATTATTATTATTATTATTATTATTGTTTTATTATGACACAGCAAACAAGATAGATATGCTGGATTTCATATCACAAAATCACAAGTCGAACACTTCCCAAGTGTCTAGGACTATTTGATTTATTATTATTATTATTATTATTATTATTATTATTATTATTATTATTATTATTATTTCTGGTCACCCCAAGGACCCTCCCATTCCCCTCTCCATTGGCTCCATATTATTATTATTATTATTATTATTATTATTAGTATTACTAGTATTATTATTTTTCTTATTACTATTTTCTGGTCACCCCAAGGACCCCTCTCATTCCCCTCTCCATTGGCTCCATATTATTATTATTATTATTATTATTATTATTATTATTATTATTATTATTATCTTCTGTTCACCCCAAAGATCCCCCATTCCCCTCTGCATTGGCCCCATATTATTATTATTATTATTATTATTATTATTATTAGTAGTAGTAGTAGTAGTAGTAGTAGTATTGTCCCCTCACCCCAAAGTCCCCCCCATTTCCCCTTCCCTGTCCATTGGCCCCCATTTCCATTCTGTTCAAGGACACCCCTATTATTTTCTCACCCCCAAAGAGACCTTCCAATTTCCCCTCATCGCCTCAGAATTGTTTTGAGGCCTAGTCGAGGCCTAGTCGCGTCCTCGGAGCCAGAATTGTTTTTAGGCCTAGTCGAGGCCTAGTCGCGTCCTCGGAGCCAGAATTGTTTTTAGGCCTAGTCGAGGCCTAGTCGCGTCCTCGGAGCCAGAATTGTTTTTAGGCCTAATCGAGGCCTAGTCGCGTGCTCGAAGCCAGAATTGTTTTTAGGCCTAGTCGAGGCCTAGTCACAGCCTCGGAGCCAGAATTGTTTTGAGGCCTAGTCGAGGCCTAGTCACAGCCTCGGAGCCAGAATTGTTTTGAGGCCTAGTCGAGGCCTAGTCACAGCCTCGGAGCCAGAATTGTTTTGAGGCCTAGTCGAGGCCTAGTCACAGCCTCGGAGCCAGAATTGTTTTGAGGCCTAGTCGAGGCCTAGTCGCAGCCTCGGAGCCAGAATTGTTTTGAGGCCTAGTCGAGGCCTAGTCGAGGCCTAGTCGCGTCCTCGGAGCTAGAATTGTTTGGAGGCCTAGTCGAGGCCTAGTCGTAGCCTCGGAGCCTTCCGTCATGGCCACCTTGGTCTCCTAGAGGAAAGGATGGTGGTTTGTGTTGCCAAGTTTCGTGGTTCTGGGTCGTGTCGTTTCGTTGTCTATTTTAGGTAAAGTCCAGAACATTTTTATATATCCATGTAAGCCGTCCTGAGTCCCCTTTGGGGGAGATGGAGGCGGGGTATAAAAATAAAGTTATTATTATTTTTATTATTATTATTATTATTATTATTATTATTATTATTATTATTATTATTATTACATATAAAAAAACAGAAGAAAGTAGTGTTCGGCTCTTAGACCGCATTGCATAACGGTAAATAAATACAGTAGATTCTCACTTATCCAAGCTAAACGGACCGGCAGAAGCTTGGATAAGCGAATATCTTGGATAATAAGGAGGGATTAAGGAAAAGCCTATTAAACATCAAATTAGGTTATTATTTTACAAGCACCAAAACATGTTATACAACAAATTGGACCAAAAAAATTAGTTCAATACGCCATAATGTTATGTTGTAATTACTGTATTTACGAATTTAGCACCAAAATATCAGAATATTTTGGAAACATTGACTACAAAATGAAAACATTGACTACAATATATATATGTGTGTGTGTGTTTATATATATCTATATATCTATATATAGATATAAAATATAATTTACAATAATATATAATAATTATAACATATTGTATATACATATAATATTCATAATATTATATTGTAATACGATATACTAATAATACAATATAATAATGTTAATTATATATTATATTTTACATGTAATATTACTAATAATATTATAATATATTGATACAGTACAATATACAGTAGAGTCTCACTTATCCAAGCTAAACAGGCCGGCAGAAGCTTGGATAAGCGAATATCTTGGATAATAAGGAGGGATTAAGGAAAAGCCTATTAAACATCAAATTAGGTTATGATTTTACAAATTAAGCACCAAAACCTCAGTTACACAACAAATTGGACAGAAAAAGTAGTTCAATACGCAGTAATGTTATGTTGTAATTACTGTATTTACGAATTTAGCACCAAAATATCCTGATATATGGAAAACATTGACTACAAAAATGGCTTGGATTATCCAGAGGCTTGGATAAGCGAGGCTTGGATTAGTGAGACTCTACTGTAGTAATTTATTATCAGTATTGTACTACGCTAATATAATATTGTATGTAAATTTAATTTGTAAGCCTCTCTGAGTCCCCTTCGGCGTGAGAAGGGCGGCATATAAATGTAGCAAATAAATAATAAATAAATACAAAAATGGCTTGGACAATCCAGAAGCTTGGATAAGCGAGGCTTGGATAAGTGAGACTCTACTGTATGTGATTGGGGTGTTGTTGTTGTTGATTGGGGTGTTGCTGCTGCTGCTGCTGCTGTTGTTGTTAAAGAACTTAAAACATTTTGGAGATCTTGGTGTCCTCATGGACAACAAGTTAAACATGAGCCAACAATGTGATGCGGCGGCTAAAAAACCCAATGGGATTTTGGCCTGCATAAATAGGTGTCTGGTGTCTAGTTCCAGGGAAGTCATGCTAGCCTTCTATTCTGCCTTGGTCAGACCACAATTGGAATCACACTCTGTCCAATGATGGGCACCATAATTGAAGGGAGATGTTGACAAGCTGGAATGTGTCCAGATGAGGGCAACTCAAATGATCAAGGGTCTGCAGAACAAACCCTATGAGGAGTGGTTTAAAGAACTGGGCATGTTTAGCCTACAGAAGAGAAAGCTGAGAGGAGACATGATGAGGGCCATGTATAAATATGTGAGGGGAGGTCATAGGGAGGAGGGAGCAAGCTTGCCCTGGAGACTAGCATGCGGAACAACGGCTTTAAACTACAGGAAAAGAGATTCCACCTGAACATTAAGAAGAATTTCCTAATTGTGAGAGCTGTTCAGCAGTGGAACTCTCTGCCTTGGAGTGTGGTGGAGGCAGGACCATAGGAATCATGAAGAATAAGTCCAGGGGTCCCCAAACTAAGGCCCAGGGGCCGGATGCGGCCCTCCAAGGTCATTTACCTGGCCCCGTCCTCATTTATAATATAATATATTGTATATACATATGATATTGAGAATAATATTATCATTTTATACAATATAATATTAATAATAATACCATATAATAATATTAATTATATGTTATATATTACATATAATATTACAGTATAGTGGTATAGTTCGATATAGTAATATATAATACTAATATTGTGCTATGCTAATAATATAATATATTGTGTGTACATACAGCTGCTCTGAGTTCCCTTCGGGATGAGAAGGGTGGAATATAAATGTAGTAAATAAATGTAGTACAGTAGAGTCTCACTTATCCAACACTCACTTATCCAACGTTCTGGATTATCCAACGCAGTTTTGTAGTCAATGTTTTCAATATATCGTGATATTTGGTGCTAAATTCGTAAATACAGTAATTACTACATAGCATTACTGCGTATTGAACTACTTTTTCTGTCAAATTTGTTGTAGAACATGATGTTTTGGTGCTTAATTTGTACAATCATAACCTATTTTGATGTTTAATAGGCTGTTCCTTAATCCCTCCTTATTATCCAACATATTCGCTTATCCAAGCTTCTGCTGGCCCGTTTATGTTGGATAAGTGAGACTCTACTGTAAATGAATAAATAAATAATTTTGGACTTAGGCTTGCCCAAAGTCTGAAATGACTTGAAGGCACACAACAACAACAAACCTAATTAACCTGACTATCTCATTGGCCAGAAGCAGGCCCACACTTCCTATTGAAATCCTGATAGGTTTATGTTGGTTAAAATTATTTTCATTTTTAAAATATTGTATTGGTCTTTCATTGTTATTGTTGTTGTTTTGCACTACAAATAAGATATGTGCAGCGTGCATAGGAATTCTTTCATTTTTTTCCCCAAATGATAATTTGGCCCCTCAACAGTCCAAAGGATGGTGGACTGGCCCTCTGCTTTAAAAGTTTGAGGACCCCTGAATAAATCCATAACGCAAAATAATTTAGAAAGCAGGCTCCATTGATAAACTCAAGTGGACACTCAGGTAAACTTCAGTGGACACTTATGGGGATTTGATGAACCAGTTAAAATTCATGAATTTTTTTAAACCTGAAAAATTTGGAGTTGAACTCTTGGCTATATCCTGGATGGAGGCTCCTTCTTTGAAGGCTTTTAAGCAGAGGCTGGATGGCCATCTATTGGGGGTGCTTTGAATGTGATTTTCCTGCTTCTTGGCAGAATGGGATTGGACTGGATGGCCTATGAGGTCTCTTCCAACTCTATGATTCTATGATTCTATTATTTACACTAATGCATCTTGTTATTGAGGTGCAAATCACAACATTTCCTTGCTTGGACCATGCTACTGTTAGCTGGCTTTGCAACTGGTTGAGCAACTGAATGCAAAGACTGCTTACCAATGCTTACCGCCTTACCTTGAAAAGAATTGAATAGTGGATTGTCTCCGGGTTCTGTCCTAGGCATAGACGACTTGGATGTTGAAATAGAGAACATGTTTATCAAGTTTGCAGATGAAGGATTAGGATTAGGAGGGATTGCTAACAGGATTAGGATTTGAAATAGCCTTAACAGACTGGAGAGTTGGACAAAATGAATTTCAAGAAGGATCAATGTAAGGTAGTACACTTAGCCGGGGAAAATGAAATGCACAAATATAGAATGTGTGACAGCAGCAGTACCTCCGAAAAGGATTAGCAGGCCGCATGATAAACACGAATTATGTGATGTGGCATCCAAAAATATTAACGCTATACTCTGATGTATCATCACGAGTTTGGAATCGCAGTCAGCCAAAAATTCAAAGGCTTTCATGGTTGGAATCGCTGGTTTGCTATGGTTTTTCCAGGCTGTTTGGCCATGTTCCATACAGACCACACACCTCTGAAGATGCCTGCCATAGGTGTGGGAGAAACGTCAGGAGAGAATGCTTCTGGAACATGGCCATACAGCCGTGAAAACTCACAGCAACCCAAACCCCCTGACCACAGCAGCTGCTTTCCAAAAAAGGGGGGATCAGCATGGGATTGAATGCACCGTAACCACTATTCTTTCCTACATATCACAAAGGTTTCCTATCGTGGTTTTAAACTGTTGCAGCTTTTACATTTCCTGAACGCATTTCTTTCTTCTTTGAATCAATGACAACTTTAATCTGAAAGTTTAAATCGTTTATATTGGATACCGTTCTGAGATCCCACAATAAAGGGCAGGATGTCAATATTCTATAATAATATGTTGCCACTCTGGCCACGAAAGTAGCATGTTGACCACATGGGCAAAACATCAAAAATACATTTCCTTTTAATTATTTTTGTACAAAATATTTGTAAAATAAAAAAATGGCAACAAATGTCCCAGAAACCCCCTAAATGGCCCATTAAAAACCAGTTCCATAGAGCTAATAATAGTTGTCATATGTTGTTTTGAAACTTTGGCATCAATTGGTAACTTCCTTTGCTCAAAGAAACAATGTGTTTGCTTCAGAAACAATGTGTGTTACCCATAACAGGATTGCTGCAGACTCTGCCACATTTACAATCTCTAGATACATAGGTGAGTTTTTAGATGATGATAAGAAATTTCTGGGGAGGCGGCACATTTGACCCTTGGTTTTGCCTTGCATCACTCTGCAAAAGCAGTGGACATGGAAAGTTGATCATGGTAATGAACCCAATCTAAAAGGAAGTACGGCCCAAAATCATTGAACGTACCTGACCATACCTCACAACCTCTGAGGATGCCTGCCACAGATGTGGGTGAAACATCAGGAGAGAATGCTTCTGGAACATGGCCATACAGCCCGAAAGACTCAAAGCAACCCAGTGATTCCGGCCATGAAAGCCTTCAACAACACATCTTTCCTGACCAGTTTATGAACAGAGTTCATTAAGAGCTTAATGTCTGCACAAGGACTTTTCTTCTTTTCCATAGCAACTTTTGATTTTCGATCTGATCTGAAGCCCACAAAGTTGAATATAGCCTTTGGACTTGCCACCAGGAAATGTTGAACTGGCATTGCATTAAGGTGTGATGATAGTCCCTCGCTCTAGTCCCAAAGATTTCAAAAGGATGTGTGGAATGAAACAAGTGCCCTGACATTTCAATTAGCATTTCCCTACTTTCCCCCAGTAATGCAATTTCCTTCACAAAGTAGGAGAACCACTTGGTAGAATCCTTTGGAGGGAAAATGCTTCAATCCGCGCGGCGAGATGGAGAACTCGGGGCAATCCATTTTACCTGCGTTCTTGCAGAACCATATAATGCCTCATTCACACTTGTTATAGCTTATGGAAGTTGTTCGGGGGGATATGAGAAATAATGGTCCCTTAACTCCAAAACAACAGTCGTAAGCAACGGTTTTGCCGTCTTTGTGTTCCTACAGAGACTGAAGCCACAAAGCTATTTCCTCGAGGAAAAAAAAACCTGCACTTGAATCAAGCAATTTAATGTCTTGTATCAATGAGATTCATTCCATGTGCCTCACTCTGGTGGTTTGTCATTTCTTTCTGGTTATGCAAAACCAAGACATTAGGCATCCATCATGTATACATCTCAAATATATGGAGTATATAATCAATGAAATACATATCATATCTCCCCTGATATTAAGTCTAGTTGTGTCCGACTCTGGAGGTTGGTACTCATTTCCATTTCTAAGCCGAAGAGCCGGCGTTGTCCATAGCCACCTCCAAGGTCATGTGGCCAGCATGACTACATGGAACGGCGTTAGCTTCCCTATTGATCTACTCACATTTGCATGTTTTCAAACTGCTAGGTTGGCAGGAGCTGGGGCTGTCAGTGGGAGCTCACCCCGCTCCCCGGATTTGAACCCCCAACCTGTTGGTCAGTAAGTTCAGCAGCTCAGCGGTTTAAGCACTATGCCAGTGGGGGCTCACCAGGCTTTTCTTTAATCCCTCCTTATTATCCAACATTTTCGCTTATCAACGTTCTTCCGGCTCATTTATGTTGGATAAGCAGGACTCTACTGTATGTATGCTGGAGAGAAACAAATTTGGAACTGCAAAGGGCAGTGAGTGCATGCATTCTGTTTAAACCATACTAAACATGTCATGTTGGAGCATTCAGATTTGAAATGTGTAGATAATATGTCTTCTGGGCTTTGTTTTTGCTTTGTTTTGGAATTTGGAGTTGAAGAATAATGAATATAAGTAAAGACTGAGTATAAATCATTTGGTTGCCTTTGAATTTGAATCTGGGGAGGCCATGTGGCACTACAAATCCAAAACTAAAGAAATGACAGACAAAAGGGATCTGTCATAGAGAAAGGCTAGCTGGTGCATGGCGTTCGCCAGTGTCCAAAAACAGACTATGATTAGATTTTATTTTCTGGGAGCAGCCGTTGTGCCCCAGCCTTTCTGCAGAGCTCTGTGCCGAAACGCATTTAGGCAGCAGCCATTTGGAATGCAGCAAAGAGTGTGTTGTGTGTGTGTATGTGTTGCAAGGGCACGGTTTTTTGGCCAAGGCTCTCTGAAATGATCCTGGCACTTTTCAGCCTGGCTCTGTGCATGGCAGAGTTTAGAAGCATTTGTGGATGAGGCTCTGCCGTGTGATTAGAATATTAATGATACTAACCCATTTCAGAAATAGGCCATTTGTTTCGGTTAAACAGTACTGTCTGCTTCCAATTAGACCACATTACTATGATCAAAGATTTTATCTGTCTTGTGTGTGTTAAGTAACCCCCTTCAGCATTTAAAAGTTAAGAAACTTTTCATCTCACATTAATGATTGGGAGTCTCCGTTAAGTGTTAATCTCCTTCTCGCTCGCTCCCAATCTCCCTCCTTCCGCCGTCCATATACGCGTGTGTATGTATGTGATAAATAAACTCATGGAATGTATATTGTACAAGCCTCCGGGAGTTCTTCATATTCAGGCAGCAGTTGAGATCCATAGGGAAATGTTTGCTTGATGGAAGATTTCAGTTCATTATTTAGAATGGCGATCGTCTGGAATGAAAGCATTTTCGGATGTTGCCACTTAAGTCTATAGAGTTTCCTTAGCTTGGCTTTTCCATGTGCTGAACCGAAACAGCAGAGAACTCTGCTGTATAAGTTCCACTATATGTTTTGGTACTGGAAATTTGTCACATTTGCTAGTCCCAATGAAAGTAGCCTTTTCCATTTCCTGAAGGTGAAAAACACACCTTGCCTTGAGAAAGGATGCATTTGGGAAGCTTTTGGAGTTGTTAAGATAAATAAAATTCTGTTTTAATATTTTTACACTTGTATATTTTAAGCTGTATTGAAATGCTTTGAACGTAAGCCGCTTTGAGTCTCCTTGTGGAGAGAAAAGGTGGGGTATTTAATAATAATAATAATAATAATAATAATAATAATAATAATAATAATAATAATAGCAAAAGGCTACCCTACTGGGATCTGCATGCATCATCCGAAAATACATCACACAGTCCTAGACACTTGGGAAGTGTTCGACTTGTGATTTTGTGATATGAAATCCAGCATATCTATCTTGTTTGCTGTGTCATAATAAAATAATAATAATAATTGTGTTGCCGAAGGCTTTCATGACCAAAATCACTGGGTTGCTGTGAGTTTTCTGGGCTGTATGGCCATGTTCCAGAAGCATTCCTTCCTGACATTTCACCCACATCTATGGCAGGCATGCCACTTTTGGACTCTTGCTTGCTGAGGTATTCCAGTGAGTATCTCTGTGGATCTTAGGATGCTATTTCTGTATTTAAGGCCTTGGTATGCCAGCTGATATCCGAACAAAGGATGGGTCGGAGATGTCAATGCCTTGGTCCTTTCACTACCGGCTGCTACCTGCTAATGCAGCTGTGATTCAATACAATTCAATGAAACTGATACAGAATGATTTACACATTCCTCCTGCTGACATATCTCCTCCCAGTGTTGAAGAGATAAACAAACACTATAAAGTTCAAAACATAAAAAGAGGTGTGTACATTAGAGCATCATGCAAAGGCCACAGAAATAGTCAGGCCTCTCTGAGTACAGAGCTATCTTCTTTCTATGTCAAAAAGATAAGCAAATACTATAAAGGTTCAAAACATAAAATGTAATATGTAATTTAGAGCATTATGTACATACAATATTCACCTGAGAGTTAACAACAATAATGAAAATAATAATAAGTACAGTCAACGGTTGTAATACACAGTAGTATCTTCCAGACTGTAATGTTTAAAGGAAACTGTAATCATCAAGGTTTAAATGTGGACTAGAGTCAAGACATATCAAGTAGTCTCCACTATTTAAACAGTTTCTGAAGACTCTAATTGGATTTGGCAACCAACATAGTATAAACACATTCAACCTTTGCAAAATAATATTTGTTAATATATCTTTAAAGACTTTACAGGTGTTGAAAAGCTTATTCTAGAAGAAAACCCTTGACCAAAAATTCTTTTGATTCTTTGAGATCTTGTGTTGATGCCATCAAGTGTGTACAATATCTCTTGAAATTACAGTCTATTGGAAATAAGTTCAGTTTATCAAGAGTAAAATCCCACGTCTGGGGAACAAATTATGCATGGATGTTGATTCTGAGTAGTTGTAGGTCAAAATGAGCCGTATATAGCTCCTCCCAGCTCATGTTATCAATGTTTAAAAGATCTGAAATGGAGATCCCTTCGGGGAGATAGTGTGGGATAGAAGTAAAGTTTTCATTCATCCATGTTCCCTGTTTGGTTGAATCCGTCTCATGTAGGGATAGAAATCATCTTGATCTCCTTTGCATTGATGGCCTTTGCAGATCCTACAATGGCCCTGTCATAAAAATCCCATCCCATTCAAACTTGCTTTAATTCAGCCTCTTAATGTGGATTTCATAAACCCCTTTTTTTCACTTCCAGCCATACAAGGAAGTGTGTCCGGTTTGTTTTGGTTTTGATTATGACAAACAGCAGGAGACAATGACAATAGCGCTCTATAGCGCCAAAGCTATTTTACAGTATTTCTGTTTCCAGCTTGCTGGAAGGAAAACTTTTGCCCTCAACCCTTCCACCCCCTCGGGTTGCAATGATGTGACAGGCGGCATGTGGATCCACGATAAAGGCATCTGGAGATAACCTGAAATGTGCTGCGGAATTCGGTTGTTAAAGGAAAATCGAGCAAGAATTTGAATCGGTTGGAGTTCCAGCGAAATGACAATAGGCTTGCCAATGAGATAATATCAGATCCTGTCTCCCTGCATGTGTTTAGGCTCTGAAATGACACAGGAGCTTCCTAAGAGCAGGATGATTTCTCCATTCCTCTCTCCACAGTAAATGTAGTGTTTCGTGATGCTGAAATTATCCGTGCTCACAGGTAGCCACACTTTCCCACACTCTGTGAAATCCAAATGCAACCACAGTGTTGCAAAAGCAAAACGCTCATGCATTCCTGCCAACAACATCATTTATTTATAGTTGTCAGGGCTGAAACATGGCAAAAGTTATAGAAAGACTCCAGACTCCAAATGAGGGAAACTAGGATTTAGTTCCATTTAATAAAACACCTTTGAAAATGTGTTAATGTTTTAATCCAAAAGATTCAAATTGTTTTTCCATTAAGGCATTTAGCTAAAGTATAGTAATTAGAGCAAAATTACAGCAATTCACAGTTTTGTATTTTTAACCAACTAAGAACATAAAAGAAACATAACAATCATGTTTTAAAAATCCCCAAGCCAATAGGACAATACCTATTTATGACATATATGTCAACTAGTGTTGTGTAGTTGTTTTGAACATTGGACTGTCATTCTGGAGACTATCCTGCTCTCTTCCAATTCCTTGCAATTATAAGTAAGTAAAATAATCACCAGTTCTTTCTTTTCCATTTCTAAGATTGGAAGTTAGTAACCAATCTAACACTGGAATCATGGTATGGGGAGGTATGGAGTAGCTTTAAATAATAAATTATCAATGAAAATGAGGGTGTTCGGGGTGGGGGGGGGGGTGGGGGTGGAAACTAATCTGATTTTGATATATACTGGTCAGTTTTTATTAAATATGTTTTAGAGAGTGAAAAAGGAAAACAATACAACTTTGTTGGTCAGGGATTTTGACTATGATGTTTCTTTACTGGTTGACTCATAAATGTATGGCAAAGGAAATGATACTTGTTCAGGCCTTGATGGTGGGATTATGTGTTTGTAAAATGATCATTGTTTATTATTTTATTTACATCATTTATATACCGCCTTCCTCCCCTAAGGGACCCAAAGTGGTTTACATCACAATATATGGACAATGAACATAGTGTTAAAAAGGATAAACCCATAGCATTGTTTCATGTTTTGTTTACATAATAAGCTGTTAATGCATATAAATAAAATATAAATAAAAAATTGATTCCTTGATCAGTGGGTTTCAAAGCTGAGCAGGGAATCATTTTTTTATTTAAAAAATTAATTGTATTTACATACTAGCTATTCCCGGCCACGTGTTGCTGTGGTATATGGGAATCCTTTGCTGGCCAGGTGGAATAGCAGTGAAAAAGCCTAGCCGTTTTCTTCTTGCGCATGCGCATAGTGTTTTTATTTTTATTTTGGGGGATTATTCTGGCCTTGTCTCTGTTTTCTTTTTTTATTTTGTGATGGTCATTCCTTGGAAAGTGATTAGTTTTGTGGTCAAATTTGGTGTGATTTGGCCCAGTGGTTTTGTTGTTAACTTGGTCCTAATTATGCACATTACATTTTTATATATACATACCCTGTTTCCCCAAAAATAAGACATCCCCTGAAAATAAGACCATGTAGAGGTTTTGCTGAATTGCTAAATATAAGGCCTCCTCCAAAAGTAAGACCTAGAAAAGTTTTTGCTTGGAAGTATGCCTGCTGAACAGAACACCAAAGCAATGCAGGATTAGTAAATGTACATACCATAGAGTATTGTACATGGAAATAATGGTAGTAACAAGAAATTATTGATAGGATTCACAGTTTATCTGGTTATGTTAGTTTGTGGTGACAACTACTGTACAGTATATAATAGATGTTCATTTTTTGTTCAACAATAAATATGAATTCTTCTTCATGGAAAAATAAGACATCCCCTGAAAATAAGACCTAGAGCATCTTTCGGAGCTAAAATTAATATAAGACACTGTCTTATTTTCGGGGAAACACGGTAGATAGTCACATATAGTCTCAGCCCCAGAAAAGCACATGATAGGTTTCCTTTTGGGTCACCAAAAGCCAAAAATGACTTCAAGGCAAACAACAACAATGCGTATATGTTGGTTCCGGTGCACGTCTCGTCTGCAAAAACACCAAGATGCATGTTGTGGGAAAAACCTAGATAGTTTTGTGCAAGAACACACATCTGTTCGCCTCTCCAAATCTCTCATTTCACTCTTCCCATTTCTCATAAGAGTTCGATTTCACCTGAAGGTATTTCCTGTGCACCTGCATTGATGCCTGCACCTGACACCACATGCTTCCTCACTCTAATCTCCATCTTGGTTCTTTTTGCAATGTAAACAAAAACAGATCTGTGCCTGCACCTGCACGCATCCATTTGTCTCAATTGTGTGTATGTGTGCACTTGTTGGATGGCAGCCCTGTTCAATAGTTGGTTGTAAAATGCTGCTGATGAAAGGGTGGTCAAAATCAGTTATCTCTCATTACCATCACAAGGAGGCAATAATAAAAACATTAAGCACAGACACCAGAGAGAAGGAGAGAGAGAGACAGTGTCATTAATCAAAGCAAGGCAAACAGGTTTCTTTCTTTTATAAAGTCTTTATCAGGATGGAATTAAAACACAGCTTGGGGATAAAGCTAATTAATCTGGACAGTGTTCTTACCCCGGTTAGAAGTATGTTAATATTTGTTTTGGATCTTCAAAACAACACTCAATGAATAGCAGAGTCAAAGGCTGAAAAAACAAATTTGTTTAGGTATGGATCTACTTACTTAGGTGACCCCTGGTTGTCCAAGTATGATGGCCCTCCAAGTGTAGTGTCTTGGTGGTGACTGTGGAGCCCTATTCTTGACCCACATGTTCTTCCATTGTGAGGACATCAGTTTCCAGGTGGAAGGTGGTCCCAGTCAGGGTTGGCTTCATGCGCCTTCCTCTTGGCACGTTTCTCACCTTTGCTCTCCTTTCGTGCCTCTTCAAATTCCACAACACTGCTGGTCACAGCTGACCTCCAGTTAGAGCTCTCAAAGTCCAGGGCTTTAAGCCCATCTTTCAATCTCTTTGTATGTACACACACTGGGATCAATATTAGAACTCCTAACTTGTATCCTCTCCCTGCACTATTCCATCTAAGTCAGTGGTTCTCAACCTGGGGATCCCCAGATGTTTTTGGTCTACAACTCCCAGAAATCCCAGGCAGTTTATCAGCGGTTAGGAATTCTGGGAGTTAGTATTATAATAAGTGGCTTATTTTAACCTACTACATTGAGCCTAATCAAGTCTCATCGAGCCTTATTGTTTGTTTTGGTATTGTGATATGGCCTAAGGGCCAATCAATAATTTATTGTATTGTATTGTATTAATTTCTGGGAGTTGAAGGCCAAAAACATATGGGGGTCCTAGATTGAGAACCACTGATCTAAGTGATTGTGTAATAAAGTACCTTTCAGCCAGGGTAGAGAGTTCCACTGCTGAACAGCTCTCCTGTACTTTCAGGCCATTGTTCCGTGTCCTAGTCTCCAGGACATCAGAAAATAAGCTTGCTCTCTCCTCCCTATGACTTCCCCTCAAATCTTGATCCATGGCCCTCATCATATCTCCTCTCAGCCTTCTCTTCTGGAGGCTAAACATGCCCAGATCTTTAAGCCGCTCCTCATAGAGCTTGTTCTCCAGAACCTTGATCATTTTAGTTGCCCTCCTCTGGACACCTTCCAGCTTGTCAACACCTCCTTTCAATTGTGGTGCCCAGAATTGGACACAATATGATTCCAGATATGATCTGACCAAGGCAGAATAGAATAGAGTTGGAGCATGAGTACCCTGGATCTTTTTTTTTCTTTGTGTCAGGAGCAACCGGAGTTGCTTCTGGAGTGAGAGAATTGGCCATCTGCAAGGACATTGCCCAGGGGACGCCTGGATGTTTTGATGTTTTACCATCCTTGTGGGAGGCTTCTCTCATGTCCCCACATGGAGCTGGAGCTGATAGAGGGAGCTCATCCGCGCTCTCCCCGGGTGGGATTCAAACCTGGCAGCCTTCAGGTCAGCAACCCAACCTTCAAGTCACAAGGCTTTTATCCCCTAGGCCACCGGAGGCTCCTGGATCTAGACACTAGACTCCTATTTATGTGGGACAAATTCCCATTGGCTTTTTTAACCGCTGCATCACATTGTTGGCTCATATTTAATTTGTTCCCCACAAGGACTTCAAGATATTTTTCAGATCTGAATATCTGTTCAGTTATTATTCATGTTGAAAGTCAAAGCAGAAGAGATACCCAATTCCTTCCTTCCTTCCTTCCTTCCTTCCTTCCTTCCTTCCTTCCTTCCTTCCTTCCTTCCTTCCTTCCTTCCTTCCTTGCCATCTTTCTTCATGTCACCATTTCTCTTTTCAACATCTGCTCCAGACTAAATGCTTTTACAAGCAATGCTTGACCCCTCTCTGTACTTATTAATAGGTCAGCCTTGCACAAGTCGTGCCCATTTTCCCCCTCTCATCATCTCTAATAGCTTCATTTTGAAATCCTAAATCCAGGTTTAACAGCAGGCTTGCAGACTGAGTGAGGCAGCGACATGATTGCTTTTCCCAGGGCTACACACACACCCTCTACCAGATGCATGCAGTCCACTTTAAGTCCACGTTAAGCCGTAACACAATTTAAAGCACTGTGAGATTTTTTTATTTCTTTTCCCCTTGAAAATGGTAACCATCTCTCTCCACGCACACACTCATTCTTTTTTAGGCCGAGAATCTTCAAAGACTTTCCGATAGAGGAGTCAAAATCTTCACAATATCAGCTTACTCTTTATGTGGGAAAACATCACACTATCAATTTACAAACTCGGATTTAGCAGCTTTTCCTGCAGCTCATATGTAGACTAGACAGCAGCCATTCCAGCCTGGCAAACTATTGCCTGCTTTTAGAGATGTGCACGAATTTTTTTCCTTTGTTTACTTTGTGCTATCGTTTTGTTTCGACCATTCGTCTACACAAAACGAGTGATGACTTTTTCGTAGGAAACGAAAGCCGACACAAAAATGAAAGCCGCACAATCATGGTGCTTGCTTTTGTTTTCCTTTCATTTAGGCCAAGTAACAATAATTATTAACACCCATTATAGCTGATGCATACCAATGATTGTTAATAAAAATATTAATATTAATATTAATAACAATAGCTACTCTGGGACCCTAAGCTGAGTCTGAGAGAGGAGTGCTTCCCCGTTAAATCAGATGTGTGCCAATAGATGTTAATAATAATATTAATAACAATATTCTGGGACCCTAAGCTGTGTCTGAGAGAGGAGTGCTTCCCCATGACATCTGATGTGTGCCAATGGGTGTTAATAATAATGATAATAATATTAATAACAATAGTTATTCTGGGACCCTAAGCTGAGTGTGAGAGAGGAGTGCTTCCCCATGACATCTGATGTGTATCAGTGGGTGTTAATAATAATATTAGTAGCAATAGTTATTCTGGGACCCTAAGCTGGGTCTGAGAGAGGGCTGCTTCCCCATGATATCTGATGTGTGCCAGTGGGTGTTAATAATAATATTAATATTAATAACAATAGTTATTTTGGGACCCTAAGCTGAGTCTGTGAGAGGAGTGCTTCCCCATGACATCTGATGTGTGCCAGTGGGTGTTAATAATAATACTAATATTAATAGCAATAGTACTCTGGGAAAGACCCAAATGTTTTAAAAGTTGGTGAGCTAAAATAGACAAAATTCCCTCCGTGTGTGGCGATTTTTACCCCTCTAACCGAGCTGGGGGGGGGGGGGGTGAACCTCGGAAACCTTCCCATTGCAGCCAGTGGTCCAAAATTTTTCATTTTTTTCATAAGCCAGACGAAAATTCTTTTTGTATAGGTGGCCCATTTTCATTAGCGGGACACAAATATACACAAAATGAACAGCAGTTGCATATGAATGCACAACACTACCTGCTATCTATATCTGTTCCTCTATCTATTTGTTTTTCCCAGGCAATGTGACCATACTTTTGTCCTGCTTCTTGCAGGTGTAGCTGCACAATGTGATGGAAATGACACTGATATCAGAGAGGACGGAGGGATTTGTTTGGATCTGGTGTTACAAGAGCATGCCTCAAAGGGATCTAATTGTTGTGCAAACTCCCTTCTCTTTTGGCATGGTTGCCAAAAGATTGGCATTGTTAGTTTTTAATTAAGCACAGTTAACATGTTCAAATGCCCAAATCGAGGCAAACTGTGATTCGTCTTAAATGTGTTATTCTGCAACATTCAAAGCAAGATTAATAGGACTGGCTTGTTTACAGCAAATGTAGTTCAGGGTTCAAATAGAATGGTAAACTGTACTTGTTTGAAAATAGCATCAAAACCCCGCAATAACTCTATGCATTAAGCCAAATTATGAAATCAACCTGGATGGGACATGGTTCGTTTCTTTTTATTTATTGCACATAGGATAAAAGATCCGAGAGAGAATCCCGCCTTCAACTTTAGTCAAATCCTCGCTTCGTCATTGTCATGCAGTTCTTGACACACTTCTGTCTGAAAGATTCCATCATTACTTGTCAAAGGGATCTATCTGAAGGGCTGCTAGTGCATCCTGTCAAGCTGTATTCTTGATTCTGAAATCTGAAATGAGGTGGACAAGTATTACTATGTACATTCATGGTAAATGATTGGCTGCCATTTACCATTCAGCAGATATAAAAACTTTCCTATCCCTATTGAAAATAAATGTTCATCATAGGAGCTTTTTCCTATGCATGTAGTCCTTCCTCTCAATGTAGCACCGCATAAAATCATACCCTGTTTCCCTGAAAATAAGACCTAGTAGAGGTTTTGCTGAATTGTAAGGCCTCCCCTGAAAGTACGATCTAGCAAAGTTTTTGTTTAGAAGCATTCCCGCCAAACAGAACATCAGGATCGGTAAATGTACATACCATAGATTGTTGTGCATGGAAAAAATGGTAGTAACAAGAGATTCTTGATAGGATTCACAGTTTGTCTGGTTATGTTGGTTTGTGATGACAACTACCTAACAGTATATAATAAATGTTCATTTTTTTGTTCAACAATAAATATGAATTTTTCTTCATGGAAAAATAAGACATCTCCTGAAAATAAGACCTAGCACATCTTTGGGAGCAAAAAATAATATAAGACGCTGTCTTATTTTTTGGGGAAACATGGTAGAGTTGGAAGAGACCTTGTGGGCCATCCAAAGTGTGAGGGTATGCAAGCATGAATCATAGTATTGATATCTATATATATATAAAAGGGTAATGAAATTTCAGCCTAGGACAAAACAACAAAACTACTCATCCCAGAAACACTAAACTTGGCAGCACAACCCCTCATCCATGCCTCTACGTTCATACAACAAAAAAGAAAAGAAAAATAAAGTCCTAATTAGAGAGAGAGGAATAATTGTTTTTATCCAATTGCTGCCAGTTAGAAGGCTGAGCTCCGCCCACTTGGTCTCCTAGCAACCCACTCAGCCCAGGGGACAGGCAGAGTTAGGCCTCACTTAGGCCTCTTCCACATTGCCTATAAAATACAGATTATCAGATTTGAACTGGATTACAGTATATGGCAGTGTAGACTCAAGGCCCTTCCACACAGCTATATTACCCATTTATAATCTTAGATTATCTGCTTTGAACTGGATTATCTGGACTCCACACTGCCATATAATCCACTTCAGTGTGCATTTTATACAGCTGTGTAGAAGGGGCCTCATACAATCCAGTTCTAAGCAGATTATATAAGATTATAAATATAATATGTAATAATTACTGTGATATAATAATACAGAACAATATAATCTCTAAAATCAAGACAGTAAATAAAGAGCAACACTCTGAAACCATAAGCCACAGCAACACGTGGCCAGGCAAAGCTAGTAAATATATAAATCTCACCTGATTACCAACAGACCTCAAAACCTCTGAGGATGGCTGCCAGGATGTGGGTGAAATGTCAGAAGAGAATGCTTCTGGAACATAGCTATACACCCTGGAAAACTCACAGCAACCTAGTGATTCCGTCCATGAAAGCCTTCAACAACACGTAACCATATAGATTTCCTCCACTCATTTACATGATAACTTTCTTAAACCTTCTTCCTTGTAGTGACATCAGCAGCACCTCACCACAAGATGCCCTATACAGCTGGATGATTGACCCCTTCCTTTAAAAAACCCTTCAATGAATTCAATCTACTTGTTTCCTGCTAATTGTTTGAGCTACAGCTGTTCTGCAATCCATGTTAAAGTAGTCCCATGCCTGCTAATAAGAGTGCAACAGTATGACACATCCAACGCACACTATGAAAATGCTATCCAGTTATAGCCACACTCGGTTCATTCATGGCTTCCTAGAATTAATGCCTGCAGGCATCGGGGGCTTTGCTCCAGTGTTAATGCAGATATAACCCCATTAGGGAAAGAAGCCCAGTTAATTGCTGAGCTTCACAGGGAGAGGTGAGCTTGTTTGGGGCTCTATCCTCCTTAATTAATATCATTTGATGAGTCTGATTAGCTCTGCATGTCCTTTCTTTTAAATTATAGAAGCCATGTGTCTCATTCGGAAACCTTCCCTTTTCCACTTGATCAATAAAAAGAGGACAATTATTGTCTCCTCTCCCAATTCTAGGTAAAAGGAGGTGCCACTTCTTATGTGTTGATATGACTCAGAACATAGCTTTAAATGCCTGGTGTTTTAATATAGGAAAACGAGTTGTGTGTTGATTAATTTTGAAATTACTGAGACAGAGAATGGTTCCAATGGATTTTGGGAGCTGTTATTATTATTATTATTATTATTATTATTATTATTATTATTATTATTATTATTATTATTAGTGCACTGGGTGCCATGCCAAAAGATCTCAGCCAGCATTGGAAAACAATAAACATTGACAAAATTATGATCTGTCAACTGCAAAAGGCCACCTTACTGGGATCTGTGTGCATCATTTGAAAATACATCACACAGTGTTAAACGCTTAGGAAGTGTTCGACTTGTGATTCTGTGATACGAAATCCAGTGTATATATCTTGTTTGTTGTGTCATACTCTGTCTTTGTGTCAATAATAATAATAATAATAATAATACTATTTCTGGCACAATTCTCCTTTTGAAGTTATTACACTGTAATCCTGGTACACCTTTTCAAACACCACACAATGTTCAGATAAGTCAGTAAGTAAAAGTTTATTAATGAATAGTTATGAAAGGGGGAAAAAAACAAGTCAAAAAAGAAGCAGCAAAAGTACAAAAAGTAATTCCCACCATGTTAAAGAGTCCCTCGGGTTTTGAACCGAAGGCACCACAAAGCAATCCACAGAGACTTGAGTTAACACCAAGCAGAAGACTCCTTAAGCGAAGTATTGTCCACAAGTTATATCCATAGATATAAAGACAGGAACACAAGAAAAACAAAACCTCCAAGAATATGAAGGCATAAATAGGAATCAAATCAAGAATCTTGAAATACATGGACCAGAATCTGGGAGCTGTTGCCGCTTTTTTCAGTGTTGTTCCTACTAAAAGCCTGAGAGCCCAGAGAGCACTTAAAAGGCCTCGGTCTCTCCCATGATATCACTTCACATACACCTGCTTTCTCTCTCCGTATCTTGAAGCCTCTGAGAAAAACGAGTTTGCCTTTGTTTTACATTCCGCCTCCTACTTTCAAGGCATTTGGATCTGGAAAAATCTTTGTCTCCCATATTCTCCTCCAAATGCCACTCTGGTCTATTCTCATGGGAACTGATATCACTTTCTCCTGTTGCCTGGGACTGATCTGGAGATTCCAAAGCATCTCCCTCCAGGCCCCTGGTATTTTCCACAACTCTTAGGAAATTACAGGTTGCAGCCCATCAGCCCCTTCCTCATCCTCTAAGTCAGGGGTCTCCAAACTAAGGCCCGGGGGCCGGATGCGGCCCGTCAGGGTCATTTACCTGGCCCCCGCCCTCAGTTTTATAATATAATATATTGTATATACATATAATATTGATATTAATATTATAATGTAATACAATATAACACTAATAATAATACCATATAATAATATTAATTATATATTCTACATTACATATAATATTACTAATATTACAGTATAGTGGTATAGTTCAATATAGTAATATATAATGCTAATATTGTGCTATACTAATAATATAATATATTGTATGTACATATAATTTGTAAGCCACTCTGAGTCCCCTTTGGGGTGAGAAGGGTGTGATACAAATGTAGTAAATAAATGCAGTAAATAAATACATAATAATAAATAAATAAATTTTAGACTTAGGCTCGCCCAAAGTCTGAAATGACTTGAAGGCACACAACAACAACAACAATCCTAATTAACTTGACTATCTCATTGGCCAGAAGCAGGACCACACTTCCCATTGAAATCCTGATAAATGTATGTTGGTTAAAATTGTTTTTATTTTTAAATATTGTATTGTTCTTTCATTGTTCTTTCATTGTTCTTGTTGTTGTTGCTGTTGTTGTTGTTTTTGCACTACAAAAAGACATGTGCAGTGTGCATTGGAATTTGTTTGTATTTTTTTCCTAATGATAATCCGGCCCCTCAACAGTCTGAAGGATTGTGGACCGGCCCTCGGCTTAAAAAGTTTGAGGACCCCTGCTCTAAGTACTCAGAAAGCTCATCTGCTTGCCAGGCTACAACAGAAGTAGGCTGTTGTTTTCAATCAAACTAGTATGAAAAAGCATACAATAACTCACTGCTGAACTAGGCAAGTGTCCCATGCATCTGTCAGTGGCTACACAACATCTGAACACATTGGCTAAGGAGCTATGCTGTTGGATGGGAGACCCGAACAAATCTGTTAACACCAGCATGCTGACTGAAATGATGCTAACAAAGAAAGCCATCTCCTTATGAAAACATGTAAACCAGACATCGGTTGTTGGAAGTGTAGTAGAGAGAACCTGTACTTTTATGGTGGTGCTTCCATTGTATTGGAGGAATATTTGCTTCCTGAGCTCAGCCAAGAGATATTACAGGACAGTCTGTCACCAGTTTGACCCATTTTTGCTGCCCAATGACTTTACTTCAGTCAATTGATGTTCAAAGAAAGCAATATATAGGAATGAATGGCTCTTTCAAGTAAGGCATTTTCCATGAAGGAGAGGAAATGGGTTTGTTTGAGCTTGAGTGGAGTTGCAAATACTCTTTATTAGTCACAAATCTTTAAAATGAATTGTTTCCATTTCAAATGCAGATGTATTTCTATGGATGTCACAAACATTAAGCTCGGTCTGGGTCTGGAATTAAGATTTTGGGGTTGGACAGGATTCAAGGTTTCCGAATTCTTTGTTGCTTGGATTCCAATTTCATCATGTGGTTGATGAGGAAACATTCAACAGCCTTTTAGGGAACAGGAATGCATAGGACTTCACCAAACTATCCAGTATTGGGTTGTTCTTTGTCCCCCGAACACTGTTTTCAGGACAGAGGTCTCTTTACATTTCCTTGTTAAACACAATGGAGATATCAATGTCGGCGTTGATTTCCTTGGAGTGCTCAGATTAGCCTGGAAATGTGATGTGTTCTTTTCTAATTTTCGTGTGAATGAAGATGGAGGAATAGACAGGCTTGTTAATTAATTAATTAATCAATGTATTATTTAATTTACATCCCTGCTTTCATGGAAAATTAAACCACAGCTAAAGTCTTAACACAGAAGTAAAAGAAAAAGGAAACCAAGTAAACAATTCTATCAAATGATTTGAAACACAGTTACATGATATGAGAAAAATATAAAAACACAGCCTTAAAAAGATACCACATGAATGATAAACTAGAGGCCTCCATAAGCAAAAAAAAGATATTTGCCCGATGGCAGAAAGAGATCAAGGGAAAGGACAACCGAATCTCCCATGGAAAGGAGTTTCACAGCCTGGAAGCAGCCACAGAGAAGGCTCTCTCCCATTTTCTCACCGAATGTGGCTATGGACCTCATCACATTGAGGTCCTTGATGTGTGGGACAGCATAGCAAATTATGGGCAGTGGGGCGAATCTGTTGCCTAGCACCTCACATCACCCGCACCACCCACTTGCCCATCGCACATCGGATAGCATACCTTTCCGGCATGCTCCTGCATTATCGCCATGAACACTGGTAGTTTCCCATGTTCAGGTTTCCCCCTCCTACCACACTTTGCTGATACAGCTGACATGGAGCTCCTCCAGAAGTAGATGTACTTCATGTGATGAGATCTGGTGGGCTCCATAACAGTTGTGTCTGTGAAGTGTGGTAGGTAAAGGCTTTCCTGACATTGTCTAGTTGTGTCTGACATTGTCTAGTTGTGCTCATCTCCGTTTCTAAGCCAAAAAGTCTGTGTTGTCCGTAGACACCTCCAAGGTCATGTGGCTGGCATGACTGCATAGAGCGCCATTACGGTACCTATTGATCTCACATTTGCATGTTTTCGAACTGCTAGGTTAGCAAGAGCTGGGGCTAACAGCAGGAGCTCCCCTCCCCTCCCTGGATTCAAACCACTGACCTTTCAGTCCATAAGTTCAGCAGTTCAGCGATTTAATCTGCTGCGCCACCGGGGGCTCCTGAAGTGTGGTAGGATGTGTAATTTTTGTAATGTGATGAGGTCCTACGATGGTGATGGAAAGAGTCAAAAGTACAGTAGAGTCTCACTTATCCAAGATAAATGGGCCGGCAGAACCCTGGATAAGCGAAAATCTTGGATAATAAGGAGGGATTAAGAAAAAAGCCTATTAAACATAAAATTACATTATGACTTTACAAATTAATCACCAAAACATCATGTTTTACAATAAATTGACAGAAAAAGCAGTTCAATACACAGTAATGTTAGGTAGTTATTACTGTATTTACGAATTTAGCACCAAAGCATTGCAACTTTTACTACAAAAACAGACTGCCTTGGATAATACAGAACCTTGGATAAGTGATGTTTGGATAAGTGAGACTCTACTGTACTGGTAAAAAGATCATAACACTTTGGGAAGGCTTATTTGGAGAGATACAGTATTTTAGCTACTCTGAACCCAACTATACAGGGCTGTAAAGATCAGAAGGCAATGAAATGAAGCTATATTCTCCCTGTAGCCATCCTGGGTCAGTGACTTGGCTGTTTCACTTTGGGCTTGTTCAAGTTTCCAAATACTTTTCCAGAACAGCCCTACACACACTGTGTTACGGTAATTCACATGGGGTTGTTAGGGATTCCTCTTCTTCAGAAGAGGAAGGGGAGCAGGAAAATGTTCATGAATCTGAGGGTGAGTTGGAATCGGAGGAGGAGACTTTGCAAGTACCCTCATTTCAGGAGAGGCGAAAGGAAACAGAGCAGAGACGTCGTTCAGCTAGAATCGCTGCCAGAAATGCAGCTGAGTAATTGGGAACTGCCCTAGCAGCTATGAGGGGACTCAGGGCTATATAGCAGACTTAGGTGCAGCCAGCTCTTGCTGGTAACAAACTGACTGTAATGCCTTCGCTCCCTGTGTGCCTGCTCCGAGTCTGCATCTGCATTTATTGCGGTTTCTTTGAAGTAAGACTGCTATTTGATTTGGGACTGTATCAGATACTAAGAATTGCATTTGCCCTAAGACTTTCTTGCTTTCCTTTGCATTATTCCACTGAGTGTGCTGTACTTTATGTTTTGCTGAAGTAAAGCAGTTTCATTTACTTACCACAGTGTCTTAAGGCTGTTCTTGAAAGACACAACAGGATAAGGTTTAATCAATGTATGTGTTACTGTACCAAAACTTCCATCTCTAGGAAAAGACATAACTTGGGCAGGAGAATCATAGACTCTTCGAGTTGGAAGGGACCACAAAGGCCATCCCCTGTCATGCAGAAATGCACAACTACACACAGTCATTTAGTACTTAACCACTTGGCCAGTGCCCCCAGTTATTCTTTTGCGACACGAAGGGCATAGGTCCGGGACTCCTCCAAATATCCTATCCACAATCTCAGGATGTGCACACTGAGAAACATCTCATAACAGAGGCAAGGAGGAAACAAGGTTATCTCCAATGGATCTGTATCAAGCACAGCTTCAAAATTAGCTTGGATCTGAACACCTTTGTCTGCAAAATGGTGTGCAAATTCTTCATAACAGGCTGTCAAACAACATGCACTTTCTTGTTGTGTGTCAGGGCATAGAAGGCCACTCTAAACAGCTAGTGTGCAGATGTAATACTGGCAAAAAGTAAGCTCATTTCCTAGTTATTTCAATAGAATAAATGAAAGATTTAGACAAAGTTGTTACCTAACCTCTGAACATCCCTGCAAGGTGTTATTAATCATCTCTTTTGAGGCTGGAAAGAAAAAGAGCAGAAAGTAACCACTAAAAATGACTTTTCATTCATTATTTCAAACACTCTTTCCCAGTAACACTCTTTACACAACTCTCTTCTCAGGATGGCATTTTAAATCAACATGACACCACAGTGAAGGTTATAAGCAGATGAAATAGGAACTGAATGAACAAAGGTGACAATAATCTTATATATTGTAACAATAAATCATCCAGTTGCTTCTGTTGCGAGAAGTAGAAAAAAAATAGCTCTTGTTTCTTGATCATACACACTGGTTTTGGTGCCGTGTCTTATTTCCATACATATAGAAATCGGGGGTATAGAACTGTAAACCTTTTCATCCAATCCTGATATTATAGATGTATGTCTGGATCACTCAGTTCAGAGATTTATCTCTTGGTTTATACAGAGAGATATGCTGAACATGCCTGCTTTCCTGGTTGCTATTACACATAGATATAGGTCCATCTAGATTGGTTAGGTCAGAAGTTTTGTTAACTCATTGCGTCAAAGAGAATCTATGGACAAAGCAGAGTATATGCAGGAGAACTGAATGACTTGATCTTATTTTATTTAAATGATATATGTAAACCTTTTGGGCTAATAGGAGCTTCAAGGAGAAGAAGGAAACTATATCAAGGAAACGGCACCAAGGAAAAGCTTAGCTCATGCCACAGCCAAAGGCCCAATCCAATCCCCACTCCTGGCTACAATTAAATTAAAATGAAACATCAGGAGATCTTATCGCGAACTGTTTCCATTTTTATCTTGTTTTGATCCCTCATAATAATGACTCAGTCAACAGCATGATTCTATGTAGCAGCTATAAAAGCCAATGCAACTCTTGGCTGCATCAATAGGAGTGTGGCATTTAGATTGACATTCTGCTTTGGTCAGACCTCACCTGGAATACTGCGCTCAGTTCTGGGTACTACAATTCCAGAAGGATATTGTCAAAAGTGTCCAGAGATGGGTCACCAAAATGACCAAAGGTCTTGAAGCCAATTCCTTTGAGGAGCAGCTTAGAGAGTTGTATATTAGTGTTGTGCATTCGTATGGAATTGCTGTTCATTTTTGTTTAGTTTCATTCGTGTTGTCTCATTTTTGTATTTGTCCCCGTTTTGGAAAATGGGGCGCTTATACGAATGGAATTTTTGTCTCGCTTACGAAAGAACAAATATTGTCGTGCCATTGGTGACAATGGGAGAGCTTCCAAGGTTCGTCCCCCACTCAAAAAGAACCAGTGAGATAAACAGAGAAGGCCAACAAGGTCTTTCATTTTAAATTTATTTATTTTTACACCAATAACCAATAGGAGCAAGGGAGGGAGGGAGAAGGGGTTTTTAAACTAAGAATAAAGAAGAAATCCCTGGCCACATGCTCCCCAGTTACTTAAAAAATCCCAGCCCCTTCCCTTCAAAGAAAAATAAAATAAGGCAAGTGTCCTATTTTGTCTTCTAAGAACAGCCAGTTAGGGTTTACTGTAGTAAGTAAATGAAAACTGCTTTATTTCAGCAAAACATAACATACAGCACATTCAGTGGAATAATGCAAAAAGAAGCAAAGAAGTAATAGGGCAAACATAGTCTCTGATAAACTCCCAAATCAAATAGCAGTCTTACCTCAGACAAAGAAACAGCAATCAATCCAGATGCAGACTCAAAGCAGGCACACGGGGAGCAAAGGCATTTGAGTCAGTTTGTTACCAGCAAGAGCTGACTGCACCTGCTTCTGTTTTATAGCCCTGAGTCCCCAATTACTAGAGCAGTTCCCAATTACTCAGCAGAATTTCTGACAGCTAATCTAGCTGAACGGCGTCTGTGCTCTGTTTCCTTTCACCTCTCCTGAAATGAGGGTACTTGCAAAATCTCCTCCGATTCCAACTCACCCTCAGATTCATGAACACTTTCCTGCTCCACTTCCTCTCCTGAAGAAGAGGAATCCCTAATAGCAAGCAACCAGGTAAAACTCCAAAACCAAAACCAAAATCCCAATCCCCACCAGTGCCCTCACCAGCATGGCAAACAGCTAAGCAAGGCAAAAAGGCAAGATCTTCCATAGCTGACTGTTTAACCTGCTGTGCTAACAACCAAGTGTTTGTTGTTTTGAAACTCAAAAACAACAAACACAGCCTAAGCAGTGTCTCATTTTCATGCTGGATATGATTTTCTGGTGGGCTTGTCTCAATGAGAACTTTGCGACTGAGAAGGGTTCTGCACATCTGAACCTCAAGATTATCGCCACGTTTCCTACAATGTCATTGGTCATGCGTCCTATGTATTGTGACCATTTCTGAAAACATCGAGTTGTAGAACTCTGGAGATTAGATGCATCTCTCTGCAATGCACGCTCAGACTATTCAAAGATAATGTTTCAAGTATATATGTACAGTTCCAAGAGAAGGTCATGCGAGATTGAGAAAAAAGCAGGTTATTACTGGAGGTAAATGAGTAGCCACCCAAAGAAACCTATCTAAATTTTAATCTTGAACAGGCATTCAGGTCTAAATGCAATCTCTCACCCTTCCCCTGCTAAAAATCAATAGAGTCATCCCATTGACTCAGTGGCCCTTTTCTAGTTGTGCCTAACAATTGGGTTTGGCACAGAGTCCAGTATTGTCTAGTTTACATTCTGGTCATTCCTCCCTCAACATGCTTCTTTGTATGGACTTTATGAGTCCCGAGCACGTTCTGAGAAGCCCGAGGAAGAGAGAAATTCAACAAACACAAGTGCATTGCAGTCTGCCTACAGCACTACTGACCTATACCTTTGAGATTTGTACACTTAGCCCCAGTCAAACCATTGTTCTTCATACTTTGTTTTTATGACAGCATCGCTGTAAAATAGAGGGGAAAAGGTATATACCTTTTCTGGGACAGTTGATGTATCTGGAATCTTCCTCCAGGCTGTAGAGAAACTGGTGTATTTAAAGTAAAGCACCGTCATAACCAATATCTTAGTCTGTCCTTCATCTATGGAATCCGTTTCCTGTTCTCGGTGTTTTGTGTAAATGTTTCTGGGCAGTTTGAATAGTGTGTGGCGGAGGGAAGAATTTGCTTCATTAATTCGTCTGTCTGCAATTTGCTTCTCGTCCCTTTTGTTCTTATATCGAATAGGATATACAGAGACTGGAAATCATTTTTTTTAATTAAGGGTAAAGGTTCCTAAGCTATTGGTTCGCTGGCTATAAAAGGGAATGCCACTGATAAATGCATTGCAATCATTACTTTACAATGAAGTAGAATGGCTCTTTGCCTGCCCAGCTACATGCATACTGCTCAGAAGTTGCTTTCCTTCTGAGATCCATGTTTGCAGACAACCTCTTTGCCACTATTTCATAGAGTTGCAGCTTCCATGTCAGTAGGATATTAATTCTGATCCAGATTTTAATGTGAACGTTAAAGGAGCTTTCCAAGGTACTGAAGCTTATATACAAAATAATTTCAGTACCTTGGATAGCTATTTTAATGTTTTGTTATGTTTTTAATTTTTATTAAAATTTCTATGATATATACAATGAAAGAGTGAGACAATATTATATATAGGAAAGTGGTAGAAAATATAGTACAGTAGAGACTCACTTATCCAACGTTCTGGATTCTCCAGCACATTTTTGTAGTCAATGTTTTCAATACATCGTGATATTTTGGTGCTAAATTCGTAAATACAGTAGTTACTACATACCATTACTGTGTATTAAACTACTTTTTCTGTCAAATTTGTTGTATAACATAATGTTTTGGTGCTTAATTTGTAAAATCATAACCTAATTTGATGTTTAATGGGCTTTTCCTTAATCTCTCCTTATTATTCAACATATTCACTTATCCAACATTCTGCTGGCCCGTTTACGTTGGATAAGCAAGACTCTACTGTAGTAGTAATGAGAGCTTCATCCTAGTAACCAACTATAAAAATAGAAAAGGAATTAATTAAAAAAAGAAAGGGAAAACAAGAAAAAAAGAGAAAATAATTATTTATATACACTGTGAACTTCCAACCAACATCTGTGCTATTTCATTTCTATTGATACAGTATATTATTTCCAAGTCTAATTTCGCTTCCCTTTAATATCATCAAGTCTTCAGCGTCTATTAATATTTTATGTCTTTTTTATGTTATTATATTTTTCTTTTCTCTCTTTAAGTAATCTAAGAAGGGTTGCCAATCTGTACTTGTCTTTAGCAAGCCCTGTTGCATTAATGGCTGCTTTAATGTTGATCCTAAAACCTAGGTGCCAGTCCCAATTCAAGGTGTAAGTGATGACTTATATAGCCCTATATGGCTCGGGCCCAGCCTATCTCCGTGATCGTATCTCCCTCTATGAACCAGTGCGAGCTCTAAGATCTTCCAAGGAGGCCATCCTCTCGCTCCCACTACGGTCTCAAGCACGGTTGGTGGGGATGGGGGAGAGGGCCTTCTCGGTGGTGGCTCCCCGGCTCTGGAATGCTCTTCCCATAGAAATCAGACAAGCCCCTACCTTATCCTCGTTCCGTAAGGATCTGAAAACCTGGTGGTTTCACCCTTTGACTAGAGCCCCCCTAGGCCTGCCGGCTATGCTCTTGCTGGCACGTTTTCCACCTCCTTAAGCCAATAGTTATTGTAGCAACTGACACACCAAGCACTTTATAGCTGACCATCTCAATACTAAATCCTGGTCAGTATGCCTGGGTTTTGATGGAGTTGTTATAGGTAGGAAACAGCAAGGCTTTGAAGCTGCAAGGCTATTCAGAGCTACTCCACCTGGCCAACCAAGGATTCCCCTAGGTAGGAAGAGGCCAGGCTTTGAAGTACCAAGACTATTCATTGCTATTCAACCTGGCCAACCAAGCATTCTGCAAGGTAGCAAGCAGCCAAGCTTTGAAGCAGTGAGGGTATGCATTGCAATTCTAGCAGCCCAAAAAACAATTTCCCTAGAATGCAAGTACCCAGACTACCAAGCAGCAAGCCTATTCCGCTGCATTCCAGCTCACCAGACAAGGATTCCCATAAGAAGAAAACGGACAGGCTTTGAGGCTGCAAGGCTATTCACTGCTATTCCACCTGGCCAACAAAGGATTCCCATATGCCACAGCAATGCGTGGTCGGGTACAGCTAGTTATATTATATATTATAGAATCAATTCATCATTCCACTCTCATAAAAGGTCTCTATATGACTGAGGATGAGCTGCAGGACCATAGCTGACTCAGGTTCAACATAGCAAGCCACTCAAATGACATGAAATGATATTGGCGCAAATGTATATATTGGGTTTCATTTTCATGAGGGATGCTGAATATGTGAGGATGCTACTCTTTTATTTGTATACCATTTGGCCTTTTGCTTCACACATTTCTCCTACTAGGTCACTAAATCCTTAACTCTGGCCACTGATGTTCACACTGTATGTTTTGGTGTGTTTGGTGCAGTCTACCAGCTACCCTGTTTCCCCAAAAATAAGACATCCCCAAAAAATAAGACCTAGCAGAGGTTTTGCTGAATTGCTAAATATAAGGCCTCCCCCGAAAGTAAGACCTAGCAAAGATTTTGTTTGTAAGCATGCTCGGCGCCCGCCAAACAAAACACCAGAGCATGCAGGATTGGTAAATGTACATACAAATTGTACATGGAAATAATGGTAATAAAAAGAAATTCTTGACAGGAGTCACAGTTTGTCTGGTTTGGTTATGTTGCTTTGTGATGAAAACTGCTGTACAATATATAATGTTTATTTTTTTGTTCAACAATAAATGTGAATTCTTCTTCATGGAAAAATAAGACATCCCCTGAAAATAAGACCTAGCACATCTTTGGGAGCAAAAAATAATATAAGACACTGTCTTATTTTCGGGAAAACACGGTAGCTTAACATTGTCAACATGGCTATCAAACTAATGTTTGGCACTGTATCTTTATGAAGGGAGAGAGTATTTCTAAATCTGTACTCTCAGGTGACTAACATTTCATTCTGTGAGTCATTAAGAATACCTTTCTTGTGGAATTAATTGCAGGGATACAGTTCCTTGCAGGTATTTGAAATACAGTTGTGTGTATATGTATGCATAAATCTCATATCCGGGACAACTTTACCTAGTTCATAATGCACTGTATCTCCTGATGAATCTGAACAAGTAATTGTACAAATCTGGAGCAGGGCTTTTTTTTCCCCAGCAGTTTCAGTGGAATCTGATAGAGTACAGTTCACAGATGTTGCAACTGAAATTCCCTCTGTGCATACATATAAGGCTTGTGCATTTTGGGTGAATCGCTATCCGTTTTTTGCTTGCCGGATACCGGAAGCCCGCCATATCCATTTTCCAGTGCCTCCCAAAAATGGGTGTGCTGTGCATACACCCCACCCACCATCCCTCAGGTGCCCAACTCCCAGTCAGACCCAGTAAATAAAAAGAATCAGGAAAATGAAGGAATAGGGAAGAAGGAGCTGCAATTGGCTTCCGCTTGCTTTTGTGTCAGGAGGGCCCTTACTGTTACAAGCACCCGAAATACCGAAGGTACCGAAAGAAATGGAGGAAATTAAATCTATGCACAAGCCTAATATATATCCCATCAATCCTATGCATTTCATAGGATTTTCTAGGGTTAATAATACTCAGAGGTGTATTTGCCATGTCCTTCCTCTAAACTATAGGCTATAGCACCTGGCATTGGGCTGTGGTCTCCCATCCAATTCCTAACCAGGGCTGACCCTGCTTAGCTACCAAGATAAGACAGCATCTGGTGCATTTCGAGGAATTTATGGTTCATGTTTGAGTGGGATCTTGAGTGGTTCTTTTGCAGTGAAAATTACAGAGCTTATTCAGATGATGCTCAACAGCAGGTCTTTTTGCAAATAAAGTTTGGTCAAACTATAAGAGATTGGATTTGCATGTGAAAAGGCTGAGGGACAAAGGCATATACAGTATTAGTGTCATAACCAATTTCTTTAGAAAGGGTTCATCTGTGCACCTCTGCTGTAAGTCTTGCATACATTTGTGTCTGATTTTGTTTTGTTCTTTAAGGCTCAGAGTTGCTCTGCCAGAACCAGTTCAAATGTTTATGAAACCAAAGTGATACAGAAAGTTATTTTATTTTATTTTATTAGGTTTATTTTATGTCTGAAGTCAACTGCAGGAATGAAATAGATGTGGTTTTGGTATTTGAGATGACGTTTTGTTTTTTAAAGTATGATTTGTTGCATAGCGCTTCAATATACTGACTTGCTTTCTCTTTTCTGATTTATATGACAGCCCAAAACAGCTCCAAAAAGGACCTTTGGATCCATTACAAATGAACAGGTAAATAAGCAAAGAATACTGCAGATAACATATAGATATCTATAAATGTATATGTAAATATGCTGCCTCCATATCACACAGCATTAAATGGTATTACGCTTTTGGTTCTGCTTGACATCCAGAATTTCAGCTGATTGACACGTGCTTGCCCATCACTCGAGCTCATTTGACAACTTGATCCTTTACAGCTTTCAGCTTTAACTGATGAAATATCTCAACAGAAAAGATGCCAGTTGAGATATGAAAGTTATGTTTGTGTTGTTAGGTATGATGCGTCATGAACCATTCAGACAATTTACACACCCTCCAACTTTCCCAGCATTAACAGTTCCAGTTATTTCTCCATTATACCACTTTTTTGGTTGCCTTTCTCTGTCCTCCTCATTTCTTTTCCTTGCTCCTCCACATTATTTACAGTTGTTGCAAACTGGGGAGTATCCCAGTTTTTACATATCAGGGGATAATAACTATTGCATCATCATTTCTTGACTGAGCGAAATGGGATATTTATTGAGGTCACATCTGGATTATGGAGTTTACCTTCATGGAAGATCTGTTCCACCTTATCTCTTTTGGGTTGCTAAATTAAACCTCCCTTTTTTCCCTCTATGAGCCTTTGAGAGTGAAGCCATGCTGATGAAGACCATAAAATACCAGATTTGTTCCTGTTCTGTCTGATTTTATTTTGGAGATCCATATGCTTTTTGCCAATCCTGGGATATTTTCTGTTAAATCCCAGTCTGATCGAAGAGTTTTTACATCAACTCCTCAGGTCAATTTATTTTAATATGGTGGAAAAGAACAGAAACAAGAAATCTTCATTCTATCTGGATGTGCCTTTAATTTTATGCTAGACATTATAATAAGTAAAGGTTAATAATAATAATAATAATAATAATAATAATAATAATAATAATAATAATAACTTTATTTATACCCCGCCACCATCTCCCCAACTGGGACTCGGGGCGGCTTACATGGGGCCATGCCCAGAACAATACAATATAACAGAATATAAAAAGAACAACAAATCATAACACATTGAACAATACAATAAATGAAAATATACATTACAACGCAAAATCAGAAGAACAATAAAAACAAGGGTGGGCCACATGAACACTAAGTAAAGCTTTTCCCCTGATATTAAGTCTAGTCGCGTCCGACTCTGGGGATTGGTGCTCATCGCCATTTCTAAGCCAAAGAGCCGGCATTGTCCATAGACACTTCCAAGGTCATGTGGCTGGCATGACTGCACGGAGCACTATTACCTTTCCTCTGGAGCAGTACCTGTTGATCTACTCATATTTGCATGTGCTCGAACTGCTAGGTTGACAGAAGCTGGGGCATTCAGAGAGTTCTGTGGACTCAAACAATGATGGATCTGAACCAAACTAGGACCATCAGAAATACTGTACATGGTTTTTGATGGTTTTTGGTGACCCCTCTGAGACCCCACTCGCCACCCTACAGGGGTCCCAACCCCCAAGTTGAGAAACACTGCTCTACATCAAAGAGTTTTCAGCCTAGTTTTGGAGTTGTAGTTCACCTACATCCAGAGAACACTGTGGACTTGAACAAATATGGATCGGAACCAAACTAGGACCATCAGAAATATTTGTTTTCTCATGGTCTTTGGCGACCCCTCTGACACCTCACTCATGACCCTCCAAGGGGTCCTGACCCCCAGGTTGAGAAACACTGCTCTACAGCAAGGAGTTTTTAGCCTAGTTTTGGAGTTGTAGCTCACCTACATCCAGAGAGCACTGTGGACTCAAACAATGATGGATCGGAACCAAACTAGGACCATCAGAAATATGTGTTTTCTGATGGTCTTTGGCGACCCCCTGTCACTCCATTCGCGACCCCACAGGGGTCCCGACCCCCAGGTTGAGAAACACTGCTCTACAGCAAGGAGTTTTTAGCCTAGTTTTGGAGTTGTAGCTCACCTACATCCAGAGAGCACTGTGGACACAAACAATGATGGATCGGAACCAAACTAGGACCATCAGAAATATGTGTTTTCTGATGGTCTTTGGTGACCCCGTCACTCCATTCGCGACCCCACAGGGGTCCCGACCCCCAGGTTGAGAAACACTGCTCTACAGCAAAGAGTTTTCAGCCTAGTTTTGGAGTTGTAGCTCACCTACATCCAGAGAGCACTGTGGACTCAATGATGGATCGGAACCAAACTATGTGTTTTATGATGGTCTTTGGCAACCCCTCTGACACGCCACTCATGACCCCCCAAGGGGTCCCGACACCCAGGTTGAGAAACACTGCTCTTTCAGTCTCATGCATGAGAGAACGTCCTGTTCGATTTCAGGTAGAGTTGGCCATCTCCATCCGGCTCTCTCACATCTTCACTTTATAGATGTCAAAGCATGAGACCTCTTTGCTCTAAATTCCAGATGTGCATCACATATTCTTGAAAAGCAAATGGGAAATGAGAGGCCTCTTGTTTCTTGTCGCCTGTTTCCACCTCCATCCACTGCGCATCCGCATTATCATTCCCTTTCTCATTTCTGGTACATCGGAGCCTGGCAGAGTTCCCTTTGGAGCCTGTCAGCACCATTTCCCATCACTCAGAGAGATTGCTATTGATGAATGTTAATCACTCCTTCCTCCTCAGGGAATGTGTTTGCACGCTCTCTCTCTCTCCTTTTTCTCCATAGTGGGGGATTCCTACATTTCCAGGCTTGGGCACCCATATAATTGGTTTTGTTGGGGGGGAAATCACACTATACTATCAAAACATCCCTCTCACACATCCTCTATAGAGCGAGGTATGTTTATAGAATCTCTCTCTCTGCATGCCCACGCATCTGTTTTGCGGTAACAAGGGCAGGATTATTATTATTCATTGTGTAAATGTAATGTTGTGTTAGTTTAACACTTGGAATCTAATATTCGCGGCATGCATGAAATGCATTATGATAAAATGAGAAACACTCAAGATATGCTGATCCTGAGTTTGTAATAATCCCATGTATTTCAGTTGTAACTTTTCCCATTTCTGACGCGTGTAATAAACCAAGGCAGCAAGGCGTAGGATTTTGCATGGGATAAATGACATTAGCCAGCCCCATCCTCCGGTTTTGACAAAGGACATTGCAGATTCAATTTGCTGTCATCGGTTCATTATAGTTGTGGCAGGTCATGAAGGAAACACATACACGGTGAGAAAGAATAATACACAATAGGAAAAGAGTAGGGTTGCGCAATGGTTAAACCCTTGTGCCAGCTGAACTGCTGACCTGAAGGTTGGATTGCTGTCCAGTGGCCAGGCACTCTGGGAGCTGAAGTCTAAAACATCTGAAGGACCAAAAGTTGGGACCAATTGATCAGTTGCAATGAACAGGACAGCTTTAGCTCATAAAAAATAAAATTGCTTAAACATACGATTAATTTGTTTACCCTTGGCATTTTGACAGGTTCACAAGTCCATAATCAATCAAGAATTCTGGAAGTTTGGGACCAAAATGTAACATTTTCAAGCTCAGCCGTTACTGGGTTGTCGTGTGTTTTCTGGGCTGTATGGCTATGTTCCAGAAGCATTCTCTCCTGACGTTTCGCCCACATCTATGGCAGGCATCCTCAGAGGTTGTGAGGAGGATGCCTGCCATAGATGTGGGCGAAACGACAGGAGAGAATATTTCTGGAACATGGCCATACAGCCATGACAATTCACACGACAATTCTGCGATTCTGGCCATGAAAACCTTTGACAACACATCAGCCATTACTGTGTTACCATATTCACAAATGAAGCTCATGAGTTAACAGAGTTCTTGCTGAAATCCTTTGTGATATTTATGGGCATGCTAAATTTGGTAATTCTTGGTTTAACTAGAAAAGTATAAAATATTATACGTAAGTTCAGACCCAGTGAAGTTTAAGTGCATGGAAGACCAAGTGATTTCAGTGATATTTGTTTTGAAATCAGTAGTTGTATAAGAAATGCTTTCAGTGACATTTACTGTCAAGTTGGTATATCTAGAACTATACTCTTCTTTCTTAGCATAAGAAAGCATAGATGTATTGCATAGGTAAAGGTAAAGGATTCCCCCTGACATTAAATCTAGTCGTGTCCGACTCTGGGGTTTGGTGCTCATCTCCAATTCTAAGCCGAAGAGCCGGCATTGTCCGTTGACACCTCCAAGGTTATGTGGCTGGCATGACTGCATGGAGCGACGTTACCTTCCCACCGAAGCAGTGCCTATTGATCTACTCACATTTGCATGTTTTCGAACTGCTAAGTTGACAGAAGCTGGGGCTAACAGCGGGTGCTCACTCCGCTCCCCAGATTCGAACCTGTGACCTTTCAGTCCATAAGTTCAGCAGCTCAGTGCTTTAACACACTGTGCCACTGGTATTGCATGCTAATCAACTTTAAAGAAAATTATGAAATGGATAGAGATATATGAAACCAGAGTGGTAGCTATTGATCTACTCACATTTGAATGCTTTCAAACTGCTAGGTTGGCAGAAGCTGGGGCTAACAGCAGGTGCTCACTCTGCTCCCCAGATTCGAACCTGCGACCTTTGGGTCCGCAAGTTCAGCAGCTCAGCACTTTAACACACCACGCCACTGGTATTGCATAGGAATCAACTTTAAAGAAAATTACAAAATGTATAGATATAAATTGATGCTGTCTAAAACTCTTTCTAGCAGACACGTATTTGTCTCAACGGATTCTTAACGGATCAAAATGATAACACAAACCTCTTTCTCTTTCATGTTGTTTCAGGGCCAAAATGTATTTGGACTTGATATAATCGAGACCCCCGAGGGGGACAAGTGGCCCCAGTTGATCGTGCAGCAGATCCTTGACCGGGAGCAAAAGGACACCTACGTGATGAAGATTAAAGTGGAAGATGGTGGGAACCCTGCACGATCCAGCACTGCCATCCTCCAAGTGACTGTCACTGATGTGAATGACAACCGGCCCGTCTTTAAGGATAATGATATTGAAGTCAGCGTTCCTGAAAACGCCCCTGTGGGCACCTCAGTTTCTCAGCTTCATGCCACCGATGCTGACCTGGGATCCAACGCCCAAATCCACTTCTATTTTAGCAGCCAAATTTCCAACCTAGCCAGAAGGTTATTTGCCATTGATAACACCACTGGTCTCATCACCATCAAGGAGCCACTGGACCGGGAGGAGTCCTCGGTGCACAAGTTAACCATCCTGGCAAGTGATGGCAGCTCGACACCCTCAAGGGCAACGGTGACTGTCAATGTCACCGATATTAATGACAACATCCCATCAATAGACACAAGGTACATTATAAATCCTGTGAACGGGACTGTGCTTTTGTCAGAGAAAGCCCCGCTCAATACGAAAATTGCCCTGATTACCGTAATGGATAAGGACGCTGACCTTAATGGTAAAGTGACATGCTTCACAGATCATGATGTGCCATTCCGATTAAAACCTGTGTTCGATAACCAGTTTCTACTGGAAACAGCAACGTTTCTGGACTACGAGACTACAAGAGAATATGCGATTAAAATTGTGGCTTCTGATTCGGGGAAGCCACCTTTGAACCAGTCTGCGATGCTCCTCATTAAAATTAAGGATGAGAACGACAATGCCCCGGTGTTTACGCAGCCCATTATCGGACTTTCCATCCCTGAGAACAATGCCCCCGGCACGCAGCTGACCAAGATAAGTGCTACAGATGCGGACAGTGGCCGCAATGCCGACATCAGCTACATGCTGGGCTTGGACGCGCCTCCCATTTTCAACCTGGACCGCCGAACAGGCATCCTGACAGCAGTACGGAAGCTGGACCGAGAAAAGCAGGATAGATACTCATTTACTGTGCTAGCAAAAGATAATGGCATGCCGCCTCTGCAAACTAATGCTACGGTGACAGTTTCAGTCTTGGACCAAAATGATAATAGCCCCGCTTTCACACATAATGAGTATAATTTCTATGTGCCAGAAAATCTACCCATGTATGGCACTGTTGGACTCATCACTGTGACAGATGCAGATTCTGGAGAGAACGCAGCCGTGACTTTGTCTATATTGAATGGGAGAGATAATTTCATAATCGATCCCCTCACTGGTGTCATAAGGCCAAATATCACCTTCGACAGGGAGCAGCAAGGATCGTACACCTTTCAGGTGAAGGCTGTGGATGGAGGGAGGCTACAACGCTCGTCGACAGCCAAGGTGACCATCAATGTGGTTGACGTGAACGACAACAGGCCTGTATTTGTCATCCCATCGTCCAACTACTCGTACGACTTGGTTCCAATGTCCACCAGCCCGGGTTCTGTCGTCACAAAGGTTTTCGCTGTTGATAATGACACAGGAATGAATGCAGAGCTTCGCTACAGTATTATCGGTGGGAACTCAAGGGGATTGTTTGTGATTGACCAGTTAACGGGGAACGTTTCTTTGAGAGAAAAAGTCGTATCAGCAGATCATGGTTTGCACAGACTAGTTATCAAAGTCAATGATTTAGGACAACCCGAGTCACTATATACTATAGCACTAGTGCATTTGTTTGTGAATGAAACAGTCACCAATGGATCATACGTCCAAGAGTTGGTGCGCCGAAACATGGAAACGCCCGTCGGCCAGAATGTTGGTGATGGCGAGATAACCCCGCAGACCAACGATTATGTCAAGATCATCATTGCCATCATCGCCGGCACCATGACCGTCATCTTGGTGATCTTTGTCACCGCTCTGGTGAGATGCCGCCAGACGCCTCGGCACAAGGTGGTTCAGAAAAGCAAACAGAGCGGCGAGTGGGTCTCCCCGAATCAAGAAAACCGCCAGATTAAGAAAAAGAAGAAGAAGAAGAAGCGCTCTCCGAAAAGCCTCCTCCTCAATTTTGTCACCATTGAAGAATCGAAGCCTGACGACCCGGGTCACGAGCACATCAATGGCACTTTGGACATTCCTGTCGAGCTGGAAGAACAGACTATGGGAAAATATAACTGGGCCACCACGCCGACTACCTTCAAGCCCGACAGCCCAGATTTAGCCAAGCACTACAAGTCTGCCTCTCCACAGCCCACGTTCCAAATTAAACCGGAGACTCCCGTGCCGCCCAAGAAGCACCACGTCATTCAGGAACTGCCTCTGGATAACACCTTTGTGGTGGGCTGTGACTCTCTCTCCAAGTGCTCCTCCAGTAGCTCGGACCCTTACAGTGTTTCTGAATGCAGCTGCCAAGGAGGATTCAAAACCCCAGGCTCCATCCACACCAGACAGGTAATAACAATTTCCTTTTTTCTTGCACCTCTATTTCTCTGCTTCTCTCACTCCCTTTTGCTTTATCGTCTCCTTCCTTTTTATTTTCTACTGCCTTTAGAGGTTTTTTTTTTAAAAGCCACTGAATGTTCATGCATGGCTGGAGCACTGAGAAGTAAACAGTTATTGTGATTCATCAACACTAAAAGGAAGAAAATGAGAGCGGAGTGACTCTTAGCTATGAGGAAATTTCTGATTGCTAGATGGGGAAATTCCTGTCTGCAGATGGCAGTGTGGCACTTCTCGCTCTAAGCACATATTATATCCTGCAAAAAACAAAAAAAGAGGTTATACATAGTAGGCATGTCCTCCCTAGCTAGCATCTTATGCCCAGGAATCTCAGTAATGTAGGCCAGGTGGAAAGCAATAAGACTTTACAGGATCTGATAAGTGGTTCTTAATGCTAATGGAGTCTGGGATTGTAGGCTCCATTTGGTCGAAGCAAGGTTTCTCTCCCCTTCTGCCGCCCGACAACTTGCTTTTTCCAGACTTGAAACATATTATCAGTTCCGAGCATTGAAGTTAGAAGGGGAAGATATCATAGTAACTGAAAATATTGTCCAGCCTTGAGGGATACATAGCCATAGACTCACCCTCTCCTGCAACATTAATGCACTGTGGCTAATCTAGAGCTCTGATTTAAATGTTGTGAGGGTTGGAGAGAGGAGTGCTTAAGTTACACATTACTATTACGTATATTGAGATGATTCCAAGGGAAATACCTGTCTTGTTTAGGTTATTATTCATAGGACTTGGTTAAAGGAATGAGATGCCTACCACAACACTGTTTTTAGAGGAATGAAGTACGCGAAACATTTTAATCTCATATCACTTCTTTTAAAAGTGGCAAAATGTTCCTTGTATCACAGTAGTGGTGACCATTTCTACCCTTTTGCTGAAAAGCTGGATTTAAACAGCTTGTCCCCACTGAAAATTAAATTCTTGAATACCACGTAGACATCTCCACATTACACTATGCAGTTTCAGTGGGAAGGATGACAAAAATACATCCCTCTTACACTTTTCCATTGGGTGCTTGAGCCTGTTTCATAACTGAAACACAGCACAGATCACTCTCTCATGTATCTTTGAGATACATGACAGGCAAGACAGTGAGTGATGTGTTATTTCAAGTTGATAAGGTGTAGTACAATGTATTTTAAACCGTTTTGCATGCTATCTGGCTAACTCAGACTGGTTACATTTATTACTGGGGAAAACACTAGAGCTGCTGCCAAGTCACATCCAAACTTCATGGTGTCTTTTATATTTTATGTTGTGTCCTTTTCCTAAGCAAATTGGGAGGTATTTATCCCTGCTGTGGTCCCTGATCTGGACCGCCCATAAACAATGATGGTCCATGATGAAATAGATATAGATATATAGATACAGTAGAGTCTCACTTATCCAACATAAACGGGCCAGCAGAACGTTGGATAAGCGAATAAGTTGGATAATAAGGAGGGATTAAGGAAAAGCCTATTAAACATCAAATTATGTCATGATTTTACAAATTAAGCACCAAAACATCATGTCATACAACAAATTTGACAGAAAAAGTAGTTCAATACGCAGTAATGCTATGTAGCAATTACTGTATTTACGAATTTAGCACCAAAATATCACCATGTATTGAAAACATTGACTACAAAAATGCGTTGGATAATCCAGAAAGTTGGATAAGCGAGTGTTGGATAAGTGAGACTCTACTATATATTGATATATATTGATATACATTGTGCTGTGCTAACCTTTCCTGGTCTTGATGAGGATCAAACCCCCCAATTCATGAGAACTGATGTTATGTCCCACATACTTATCTTTGACTAGGAGAAATAGATACATACTAGGTATTAAAAGCACATATTCTTAGAATAACTGCTTGGTTCAGTGGTTCCTGACCTGTGCTCCATAGACCACCAGTGGTCCACAGGAACTAAAATATGGTCCATGTCCTCACCGGTACTGCACCGTTGCCTTGAGAAGGGTTACAAATCAGTTTTTGGTCAACTTTAGATTTGGTTTGGTTATTTGAGGTGCAGATTCAGAAAATTGCATTGGATAGACCACATCAGCTCTAGATAATACGGATAATAACACAGCCCAGCCAAAAAAAAAATTCTTGGTGTCTTCATTTTTAGTAAGGCCTGTTCCTGGAGTTATTTGGGTTGCTGTTTCAGAAAATTGCATTGGATAGACCACATCAGCTCTAGATTATTAAATATGGTTTTCTGTGGGCGAGCAGATGGCAACTACTGGATGGCATATGCTCTGTATAAGAAACTAGAGCTGATGTGGTCTATCCAATGCAATTTTCTAAATCAGGAGCCCAAATAACCAAATTGAATCTAAAGTTGACCCAACACTGATTCATAACCCTATTGGTACTAATGTTGGAGAGTGGTCCGTGGTCAAAAAAAGGTTGGGAACCACTGTGCTAGGTAAACAACCAATGGACCTGACTTACTTTCCAATGCCATCAAGTAGAAGAAGTTCAATGCTGGGCATGCTTTTCCTCTATAAAGTGAGTAATGGAAGAGAAGGGTCTGGGAATCGAAAAAGGTAGTATTTGGAACCCTAATCTTCCCAACCCTAAACTCTCCCCTAGGCATAATCACGACAATGTGTACAATAAACAGTTAGAGTAGGTCTATTCTTTCATCTTCCCCATTTCTGTCTTCTATCTTTTGTTCCATTCAGACTGAAAATTCTTATGTTCTTGACATTTGACTATATCTCTACTTAAGCTCAGCAAAACATTCTTTTTTGTTTTTCTTATTTATCCATTTGTAAACTAGATGTGTAGGGAACTCTGCCAGTATATAAAATTGTTAACTTTTTTTCCAGTGGTCTGATTTCCTTTACTAAAAAATGAGCAAGAAACTACTTTAATTTAGTGTTAGGAAAGAAAGATTGTATGAGAGAGGTTGGGTTAGGTCCCCTCTCTCTGCTCTCTTTTTGTTTAAGCAGAACTTTCGTGTTTCTTTTAAGGGATGGGAGTATAGATAGTTTCTATTTTTATTACCAAAATGCCTCTTAATCCTGTAAACTTTTATTTTAACTTGCATTTTACATTAAACTTAGTTCATAAATATCTAATAGCAGTGATGGGAAAGGAAGGAAATGACTTGATAAAAAATAATTGCTTGGTAGCCGGTTGGTACAGCCTCATAACCAATCCCATAACTCAGCCTAAACAATCCTGACTAATGAGATTTTGGGCATGCCAGCCTGCTACCATGCATTATTTTCTATAAAGCGGTTCCATATATAAGCATTAAAGCATGTAACTTCTAATATATGATCGTAATATTGCATATTATAAGCATATAACTGGGTAGGTGATATATTATGGTACAGTGTAATTCAGGAAGCATATCTGGCATATATACAAAGTAGCTGTATGTGTTTATACATAGCAAAGGTACAGAGGAAACATAACAGGGCTTAAGAGCAGGATCCCAAAACTTCTTCATCTCAAATATTGCAATGTTTATATAGTCTTTTTTTTTTTTTTGCTTTTTATATATAGCTTTCCCTGATTCATGCTGCTAACTTTCCATGTTCCTATAATATGTATTGTTCAGCTTCAGACTTATCTTTCACTTCTGAGCAGAGCGGCAGCCTAGTTGCATCCTTAACCCAATGCGCTTCTTGTCATTGACCTCTGCAGTAGTTAACAACATTCCTTCCAGCTTCCTGCAACTATTTTTTGTTTTATTTTATATTTTCTCACCATAGGGTTTTTCATGATAAAAGACATGCCAAAGTGTTTTACCATGCTTATTTATTTATTTATTTATTTATTTGCAGTCTGTATATTCCGCCCTTTTTTCTCACCCCAAAGGGGACTCAGGGCAGATCACAATGCACATATATGGCAAACATTAAATGCCATTAGACAAACAACACACAGATAGACAGACACAGAGGCTATTTAACTTCCCAGCTTCTGGCTTTGTGAGGGTCTGCTCGATTCTGGCCACAGGAGGAGCTGCTGCTTTATCATCCACTGTGACGACGAGTTCTTTTTGATGGAGTACTTCCTCATCCGGTGTTGTAAATCAGTTAAATTAGCCTCCCCACATAAGCGGTCCCTAAATTTTCCTACTTGACAGATGCAACTGTCTTTTGGGTTGCTTAGGTCAACAAAGAGCAGGGCTATTTTTTATTTTAATTGTCGGGTGCTCACTCCGACACGGGCTGGCCTCGAACTCATGACCTCTTGGTCGTAGTGATTTATTACAGCTGGCTAATACCAGCCTGCTTCCTTCTCCACCCCTCTCTAAACTGCAAATCCCTGGATTCCATTGGATGTTGCTGTGGCAATTAAAGTGGAATCATAGTGCTATAAGTATCTATCGTGAAATAGTCCATAGCCTCTTCATGTAGAAGAAATAAGTGGTTGAATTATAAGATGACCGACTGGGCTGGATTGCACCATATTTCAAGTGGGCTCACATCTAGACCAGTGGTTCTCAATCTGGGGTCCCCCGATGCTTTTGGCCTACAACTCCCAGAAATCCCAGCGAGTTTACCAGCTGTTGGGATTTCTAGGAGTTGAAGGCCAAAAACATCTGGGGACCCCAGGTTGAGAACCACTGGTCTTAGACAATCATGAGATTCTCATCCCTGCTTTAAAGACCTAGTTTTTCCACTGATGCTCCATAGTATTCTTGCTGTATTATTTGTTTATTTATTTATTGACTACATTTACACCCCACCCTTCTTACCCCGAATAATAATACATTATAATAATACATTATATTATTAGCATAGTACAATACTAGCATTAAATTACTATATTGTACTATATCATTATATTGTAATATTATGAGTAATATTAGTAATATAATAATAGTAGGAGCAGACACAGACTTTGTGGGATTTCTTTTCAGCTTTGTGCCTTCTTTCTATTGCTGGTTTGTAATAATTTTTGTGCATTTTTCTGTTTGCTTATATATTTCCATTCATGCCAATTAAACCCAGAAACTTTCTGCTTTGTTACAAGCGCCTTGTCTTTCTCCCCATCCCAGTTTTCCCCAGACTGATTTGTCTCCATACTCTTTACAGTATGACTCATTATCAATAATAATAAGTCCAAAGCAATTCTCAAAATGGTAGTTGCTTTGTTGCTTTGTGGCCAGGTGAAGTGATTGCCTATAAAAAAAAACAACAAATAAATTGCTAGAAAGAACAAATAAGTTCATTTGGTACTGTTCCGTTAACTGGATGGAGGCCACTAGGAGGCACTAGAGAGAGAGAGAAAAGTAGTCCATTCTATGTGGGTGGAGGTTGGGTTGAAGGAGCAAACCCATTTCCCTCTGTTTTCCTGTTATTCCCCCCACTCATGTCCCCATCATGGAAACAACCCTTGTTTATGATATGGGAGGTGGGAACGGGATATAATCAGCAAAAACGGGGAAAATGGTTTTCCTCCTCCAACTCTCCCCTGCAAAATGGACTATCCTTTTCTCTCTAGCACCCCCTTGTGGCCTCCGCCTAGATAATGGAACAGTATCATTCATTCTTATTTACTTTCCCAACTAGAGTGTCAGGGATCAAAATCAGGTCACTTGGCTGCATGATACTTTATAATGAAGTGAACATAACATTTTCTAAAAACTGGAGTCCGACATATATGTTCTGGGAAAACCTAATAGGTGTATTATCCTAGGTAATGCTTTTTTTCCTATTAGGACATATATACACTAATAATAATAATAATAATAATAATAATAATAATAATAATAATAATAATAATAGAGTCTCACTTGTCCAAGCTAAACGGGCCGGCAGAAGCTTGGATAAGTGAACAACTTGGATAATAAGGAGGGATTAAGGAAAAGCCTATTAAACATCAAATTGGGTTATGATTTTTCAAATTAAGCACCAAAACATCATGTTATACAACAAATTTCACAGAAAAAGTAGTTCAATACACAGTAATGTTATGTTGTAATTACTGTATTTACGAATTTAGCACCAAAATGTCATGATATATTGAAAACATTGACTACAAAAATGGCTTGGATAATCCAGAGGCTTGGATAAGCGAGGCTTGGATAAGTGAGACTCTACTGTAATAATAATAACAACGATCTGCCAACTGCAAAAGGCCACCGTACTGGGATTTGTGCGCATCATCCGAAAATACATCACACAGTCCTAGACCCTTGGGAAGTGTTCGACTTGTGATTTTGTGATACGAAATCCAGCATATCTATCTTGTTTGCTGTGTCATAATAATAATAATAATAATAATAATAATAATAATAATAATAATAATAATAATGAGTCTCGTTTATCCAACTTTCACTTATCCAACATTCTGTGTTATCCAACACAGTCAGTCTTTTAGTAGTCAATGTTTTTGTAGTCAATGTTTTCAATACATTCAGATATTTTGGTGCTAAATTTGTAACTACAGTAACTACTACATAACATTACTATGTATTGAACTGCTTTTTCTGTCCATTTGTTTTAAACATGATGTTTTGGTGCTTAATTTCTAAAATCATAATGTAATTTGACGTTTAATAGGATCCCTCCTTATTATCCAACATTTTCGCTTATCCAACGTTCTGCTGGCCTGTTTATGTTGGATAAATGAGACTCTACTGTAGTTGTATTATCCTAGGTAATTTTTTTCCTATTAGGAAATAATAATAATAATAATAATAATAGTAATCATCATCATCATCATCATCATCATCATTATCATCATCATCATGATGAACCCATATTGTACCCTGTTTCCCCAAAAATAAGACATCCTCAGAAAATAAGACTTAGTAGAGGTTTTGCTGAATTGCTAAATATAAGGCCTCCTCCAAAAGTAAGACCTAGTAAAGTTTTTGTTTGGAAGCATGCAGGATCGATAAATGTACATACCATAGATTGTTGTATGTGGAAATAAAAGTAGTAACAAGAAATAATAATAATAATATAATAATAACATTATTCTTGTATTCCCAGAAGGGACTCGGGGCAGCTTACACAGGGACAAGCCCAACAACAACATACATTTACATACGAACAGAAACTTAAAACAGAAATTTAAAAACAGTATATCAATAAAATATAATATAGAAATTCTTGAAAGGATTCACAGTTTGGTTATGCTGGTTTGTGATGACAACTACTGTACAGTAGATAATAAATGTTCATTTTTTTGTTCAACAATAAATGTGAATTCTTCTTCATGGAAAAATAAGACATCCCCTGAAAATAAGACCTAGCGCATCTTTGGGAGCAAAAATTAATATAAGACACTGTCTTATTTTGGGGGAAACAGGGTAGTTTTTTTAAGTAAACAAGCAAAGTAGATACATACTCTGGTGTCTTTTAGTAGGGCAGTTGGTAAGGATTGCTTTCCCTTTGCCTTTTGCTACAGGTGTATTATCCTAGGTAATGTTTTTTTTTCTATTAAGACATATATACACTAATAATAATAATAATAATAATAATAATAATAATAATAATAATGAACCTATATTGTCGTTTTTAAAGTAAACAAGCAAAGTAGATCTATACTCTGGAGTCTTTTAGTAGGGCAGTTTGTAAGGATAGCTCGCTTTCCCTCTGCCTCTTGCTTTATAAGTGCTTGCTTGGCCTGATTTGTCCTTTCTATCCAAATTATTGTTTAGCCCTTTAAAAACTGAACTGTCCTTCCTATTCAAATGATTGTTTAGCCCTTAAAAATTGAGTACGCTTTCCCTGACAGACAATGTTAAGCTAAGTGGTATTTGGCAGGTAGTGCCAAGCTAATGGGGGAGATGTGATGCTAAAGGCAGGGGCTTTTCTCATGCTGTTTCTCTGTTTGCCAGCTCTGAACGTCTTCGCATCAGCTGTTAAGTACTGAAGTCGTATACAATGATGTTAAGCCAGCAAACATGGAAATATGGGAATAGCACGAGAAAGCCCTTTGTCCTCTCTCCCTGAAGAATGTTATCGTCCGATCTCCAGAGGGGTTTTCGAAGTGGCGCTGAACATTTCAAGCTGCCCTACTGAAAGGTATTCAGGGCGAGAACATTTCAGAATGGGAAGGAAAGAAATGACAAGACAAGACAAAGAGAGACTTTAGAACACGCTGTCGTAGTTGCTCTATCATGTAGTTTTTGCCAAGACAAAGGAAGTGGTATCAACCATCACTTTATGTGAATGGTGGGTAACTATGATGCATCTTTCATTTTCTTTTGGTTTTCTTTTATTTTTTGTTGCTTGTCAATACTTTCGTCCTTTATAGACTCATCCTCTTTATTTATTTCTGTTCAGAATACGCGCTATCCCTTTCCCCATTCCTTTTTGCCTACCGAAAGAAAGGAGCAATAATTTTTATGCATATACATTTTGAAAGACAAAGATAAAAAGTTCTTTATACTCCCTGCATTTCTCAATAATCTCTGTTGTCTCTTGCACCGCACAATGAGAAGTTGTCGTTTTGAGGTATTGTGTACGAAAGGCATTGGTTTGGATCTAGAAGCAGGCTTAGGCTGGAGTCTCGTCTACCACTATATACTCTAGTTTCTGAATCCAGATTATCTGTATTAAACTGGATTATATGTGTCTACACTGCCATATAATTCAGTTCAAATCAGATTTACTATTTATTTATTTACAATATTTATATTCCGCCCTTTTCACCCCAAAGGGGACTCAGGGTTGATCACAATGCACATATATAATGATATAGTACAATATAGTAATTCAATGCTTATATTGTGCTGTGCTAATAATATATTGTATGTACATTTGATTTGTAAGCTGCTCTGCATCCCCTCCGGGGTGAGAAGAGCAGGATATAAATGTAGTAAATAAATAGTAAATAGTAAATAAATATATGGCAAACATTCAATGCCATTAGACAATATTATATAGACAGACACAGAGGCAATTTAACATTTTCCAGCTTCCGGCTTCATGAGATGCCACAAGGGGAGCTGTTGCTTCACCATCTACTTGTGACACTAAGTCCTTGATGGAGTACTTCCTCATTCATCCACACACTGCTGGAAGGTTTTATGGTGTCGTAAATTAATTAAATTAGCCTCCCCGCATAAAGCAGTACCTAAATTTCCTACTTGATAGATGCAACTATCTTTCGGGCTGCATAGGTCAACAGTGAGCTAGACTATTAAATGGCCGGGAGCTCACTCCGACCCGGGCTGGGTTCGAACTCATGACCTCTCGATCAGTAATGATTTATTGCACTGGCTACTAACCAGCTGTGCCACAGCCCAGATTAAGGATTCAGAACTTGAATTATTTCTGAATCTGGATTCAGAAACTGAATTATATAGCAGTGTAGATGAAGTCATTGTGAAATTGCTGAGAACTTAGTAATGGCTAATTGAAATCTTGGTTGGGTTGCTGTGAGTCTTTTGGGTTGTGTGGCCATGTTCCAGAAGTTTTCTCTCCTAATGTTTCCCCCACATCTGTGGCAGGCATCCTCAGAGGTTGTGAGGTGTGTTGGAAACTAGGCAAGGGAGGTTTATATGTCTGTGTAAGGTCCAACACACCTCACAACCTCTGAGGATGCTTGCCACAGATGTGGGTGAAACGTCAGGAGAGAAAGCTTCTGGAACATGACTATACAGAATCTATATATATATAAGGGTAATGAAATTTCGGCCTAGGACAAAACAACAAAACTACACATCCCAGAAACACTAAACTTGGCAGCACAACCCCTCATCCATGCCTCTACGTTCATACAACAAAAAGAAAATAAAAATAAAATCCTAATTAGAGGGAGAGGAATAATTGTTTTTATCCAATTGCTGCCAGTTAGAAGACTAAGCTCCGCCCACTTGGTCTCCTAGCAACCCACTCAGCCCAGGGGACAGGCACAGTTAGGCCTCACTTAGGCCTCTTCCGCACTGCCTATAAAATACAGATTATCAGATTTTAACTGGATTATAAGGCAATGTAGACCTCATGGGTCATCAAGTCATCAAGTCCAACCCCCTGCCAAGAAGCAGGAAATCGCATTCAAAGCACTCCCGACAGATGGCCATCCAGCCTCTGCTTAAAAGCCTCCAAAGAAGGCCGAAAGACTCACAGCAACCCGGTCATGAAAGCCTTCGAGAATACATTGAAGTCCTGTTTATTTCAATGAGTTGACTCTGGATATAACGAAATCTGGGTCTGATCCAATGTCACCATGAAGGATGGCTAGATGGATAGATAAATAGATTGATAGATAGATATAGATAATAGGTGTTACTGACTTGTGGCTTGGTTCACACATTTGACAGTTGATGGTGGGATGTCCATCCTTTTGACGCCCACATATGTAATGTAACATGAAACAGAAGAGCTCCATGTCAAGTACAATATATGCAGAGGGATAATAATTCCCGTTATGATTCACACCCATAGAGTAGTGCGGACAATGTAAGCCAGGTTTGCATACATACAGGCTCTTGCATGAAACACCAACCTCACCTGTTATGCCTTGAGGTCGGAGGAGGTGTCTTCCCTCGTCTCCATGATAGAAATCTCCAGCCATAGTCTTCAAGACACAGACTAGGAACCGTAGTATGTATGCGTCATTGAAAACAATGTTAACACAGCACCAAGTAAATAAATATAGGATTGTGTTGAGTGTATCTGAATTGGTCCTGGAGGAGAGCATCCAACTCCTTTCATCCTGTCCATATTATGTATGCATTTGTAGACTCTCTTCTCAATCTCTCTCATTTTCTTGCCAACTAGCATTTCAGAGAAATATTATTTTATAGTATTCTTGATAGTGTTTTTAAGAAGTCTTGCATAGTTCACGTAGGTTTACTTCCCTTACACCAAATGCCTTGCATTGAATATGATACATGTTAAGAACCTAAACTTTTAACAATCTCTTTGAGAAATTAAAAGAACTGCTGCTACTTGGCCTTTTTAGATAATTGGAGACTTTGTTTATCTTTTGTTGCCATATAAAATGTAATGTTTTCATTCTTCCTTGGTTGAAATGTGTACAATGCCTATTGCACTTGCATTGATGTGTCCCACTGTGTCATCTTCCGGGCAATAATATGTGAAAGAATGTACATTTCGTGTCATAGTATTGACACTTGCTGCAAAAATTAGTGGGAGCAGTCCACAGTTGTGGACAACTCCATTGAATGGAAGGAAAAATTACCAATTGCATTGCATTCAGTGGGGTATATTGGACAACATATCGTCTGCATTGTATTCATTTTCTTTGCATTTTTTAATTTACAAGGAAAAAGGAGTATAAAGAAGCTTGGGATTTGTTTTCTTGTCATTGTATGAATATAAGATTAGCTTGTCGGTGGGTGGGAACAGTGTCACTTTATTCTCTTCTAATGTTCTTTGCCTGCCTGGGTCAACATTGAATGCCACAGAGAAAGTGCTTTGGCACATAATATATATGCACTAAAAGACCATACATACAAGTGGCATGTGCTTCCACTTCTTGTCACGTGTCTCTTTTAAAGGGAGAGGCATACATTCATCCAAAACCTATGAGTAGAGTCTCACTTATCCAACATAAATGGGCCGACAGAACGTTGGATAAGCGAAAATGTTGGATAATAAGGAGGGATTTAAGAAAAGCCTATTAAACGTGAAATTACGTTATCATTTTACAAATTAAGCACCAACAAATTGACAGAAAAAGCAGTTCAATACACGATAACGTTATGTAATAATTACTGTATTTACTAATTTAGCACCAAACCATCACAATGTATTGAAAACATTGACTACAAAAACTTTGACTACTAACAAATTGACTACAAATAAAGGTAGAATTGCATAAAATGAACTTACAGTAACAACATTGTTGGAAATTAAATCCATAAAAAGTTCAGTCCTTGCTGCCTAGAGAAACAGCTGTGGATCCGGGCAGGAAGCTGACTGCATTGGATAATCCAGAACGTTGGATAAGTGAATGTTGGATAAGTGATACTCTACTGTATTTGTCTGGAGATGCTTCTTCAGACGAGACCAGAGGTTCTCAACCTGTGGTCTGTGACATGAACTAAAATATGGTCCGCGGCCTCACCATTAATACTACAGATAATAACACACCCCAACCAATTTTTTTTCTTGGTGTCTACATTTTTAAGTCTGTTCCTGGAATGTTTAGATACATACTAGATATTAAAGGCACATATTGTTAGAATAACTGCTAGATCAGTGGTTCCCAACCTGTGGTCTGCGGACCACCAGTGGTCCGCATGAACTAAAATACGGTCCGTGGCCTCACCGTTACGACACCGTTGCCTCAAAAAGGGTTACGAACCAGTTTTTGGTCAACTTTAGATTTGGTTATTTGGGATACTGATTCAGAAAATTTCATTGGATAGACCACATCAGCTCTAGTTAATACAGATAATAACACAGACCAAAAAAAAAAATTTTCTCGATGTCTTCATTTTTAGGCCTGTTCCTGGGGTTATTTGGGGCGCTGATTCAGAACATTGCATTGGATAGACCACATCAGCTCTAGATTATTAAATATGGTTTTCTGTGTGTGAGCAGATAGTGACTACTGGATGGCATATGTTCTGTATGAAAAACTAGAGCTGATGTGGTCTATCCAATGCAATTTTCTTAATCAGCACTGCAAATAACCAAACCGAATCTAAAGTTGACCAAAAACTGATTCGTAACCCTTTTGGTACTAATGTTAGAGAGTTGTCCCTAGTCAAAAAAAAAAAAAGGTTGGGAACCACTGAACTAGACAATGTGAAGCAAAAACTAAATGCAAGTCACAGTCACATTTCTTTTCTATCACATGTTCAATGCAGCCTTACCAGAGCTATAGACCTCTTTAAAAATCTTTAAAAAGTTAGGTACCTGCTTAAATTTTATCTGTCAGAAACAATTGACTGGATTGATCCCAAATAAAAGTGTTACCTTCTGTTCTTGAACTGGAAAAGACAAAGGAGTGTAATATCCCTGCTTTAACCCTCACTCATGGACCATTCTATATGTTCAAAGGACACTAAACAAATACACATATACACCATATGCTTACTATTTACTTGAAAGTCTTAACCTATTGAGAATCCATGAACTAGGCTACAGAACTGGCAAAAATGCCACATGCTCTTGTATATCTGATGTAACTGTACTTCTAGCAGTACTTCTTCTCACCAGTCAAACTTGCAGATTGTCAGCAAGAACTCTTAGCTCAAGTTCCCATCATGTTTGCTATCTGGCTCTCTTGAAAGGAACTGCTTCTTTGGCTATCTGATCTGTAAAGTATAATAAATCCTATTTATAATGCTCTATTTTAATTTACAGTACTGTATTTCATGTTGGCTTTTGTGGGGAGGGGGGATTTTGGAATGTCTTACACGGAGAAGCTTCTCTTCAATCCAGAAAAGATTGTGTTTGTTCTTGCAAAATGCCTTGCTCTTGTTTTACACAATGGTGTAGCCGTATTGATCATGCAGTTCAGACTGTCCTAATCATAACAAAAGTTATAGTGGCTTGTCCTAACAAAAAACAACTCTCTGAATATAAGACACGTGAGCTGAGCTGAGACCATCTAAACCTATGGTTCTCAACCTGGAGTCCCCAGATGTCTTTGGCCTTCAACTCCCAGAAATCCTAACAGCTGGTAAACTGGCTGTGATTTCTGGTAGTTGTGGGTCAAAAACATCTGGGGACCCCAGGTTGAGAACCACTGGTCTAGTTGATTGTGATGTCAAGTATTTGAGCATTAGCTGAACAACTTTTGATGGAAAAACATCTATTTGGAGGTGACCTACACCAACCTACTCATATCTTCTCAGATTTCTCTTCCCAAACCAGTAATGGTCCAAAAACGTCATTGATTAATTTTGCCAACCTGCTTGATGGATGCCTATAATGCAGTAGTTTACTTTTGACCAAAAAAGAGGGGCTGTAACACCTAGAGATGGTGGATCTATTTATGGGTCAGGATTAATACAGTTTGATGCCACTTTAACTACAATGGCACATGGAAGTCGTAGGACCTCATCACATGCAAGGTCCCTCTTTACGACATTTTCTGACATAGTTTAGAGATGGAATCTCATGGAGCCCATCATATGATGCGAAATTATTTTCACCAGGTGCCCATGGAACTCCATCTGTGAACTGTGTCAGAAGTGTGTAGAAATGCGAAGAGTATGAAGTCAGAGAGATCAATTGTATTGTAGAACCCTTGAGGTAAACAAGTCCATGTCACCTGGCATTTGTTGCCCATCTCTGGATTTTCCCATTGAGGCGAAAGAATGCATCTTTAATATCCAGGACTGAGAACCAGCCGGCTCTCACAAGTATTAAACTCAGAAGTGTGTATGGATTTGGAACCACTGGGTGTAGAGGAACGGTGGCTCGATTCACAGCTCGCAGATCCTGTACCGGGCGATAATCATCCGTTCCTGGCTTCTGTATTGGCAATAAGGGTGTGTTCCATCGAATTATCCCATGATCATAGAGTCTCTGCAAATCGTCGGTCCCTACAGTATTAAGAGCCCCCAACAACAACTTGAAAATTAAACACATACACCATCATCACTGTTATTATCATCGGTATATTCGTATGACATTTCCCCATCTTGAAACTATGCTCAGAGCAGCTTACAGCAAGATTAAGAAAATATACATAATCAAATCCAGAGACATTTGGAAATAATTCAATAAAAATTACAAGACTGAAATAGTCATGTAAATAAGCTAAATGCCTAACATTCATTTGCATTAAAATTAAATAATCCACTCAACGTTGATCCAGCTCTAAACTCTAAATTATAACTTCTCTGATGATCTCTAAACACCATCATGAAGAGAAGCATCAGCTTCATAGTGGAACTGCATTAAAGGTCAGTGTCGACCCAGACAATGCAGTTCAATGGATTTACTCCCAGTTGGATTTATAGTATAGACGTAGATATAAAAGTGTGAATAGCTATCTGACATAACAGCTTCCAGCCTGAATATAGAAAACAGAAATGTTCAGTGAGCCAGTATTACTATTTGCTTTTCAGTTAAAATAAAGGGAAGGGGAAACAAATCTAGAGGCAGGTGAACAAATAAACAATGCCATATTTCTGCCGTATTTTCCATTCATTACAATGGGATATGCACAGTAAAGCTTCTCAGTCGTCTGCGCCATATAAATATTTTGTATTTCCACGTATAACATTCATCATGGTGTCACTGGTTAGGCAAACACACCATAAACAGTGCTATGTATTTTGGTTTTTTTTGTTGTGGCTTCTTTCTATTTTTTAATAAGTTTGTCTTCTCAAAAGACATATATCAGACTTAACATCAGCTGCTCCCCGAATCGTATTACGGCACAACAACACTGGAGCAGTAAGAAGATACAAAGCTTTTTTAAAAAATGTAGATTACTTATTTTTAGATTATGTAACCATACACAAGAGCATGCAATAACTGCAATATTATTTATTTATTCCACACGCTGCTGGAAGATTTTATGGTGTTGTAAATTAGTTAAATTAGCCTCCCCACATAAAGCGGTACCTAAATTTCCTACTCGACAGATGCAACTGTCTTTCGGACTGCATAGGTCAATAGCAAGCTAGGCTATTAATGGTCGGGAGCTCACTCCGATCTTGGCTAGGATCGAACTCATGACCTCTTGGTCAGTAGTGATTTATTGCAGCTGGCTACTAACCAGCTGCGCCACATATTTTTTCAATAATTATTTGAAATTATTATGCAAATAGTTCTGTTGATAAAATTAAACAGTCTTTTATACTTGAGCACAGATAGATATTTTCTTTATACATGTCTCTGATTCAATAAAACATTGCAACAAAATTATGGGATTGTTGGACAGCCCTAAACCATGAAGAGGACCAGACATGACTTCTGGATGTCCAAATGATGCCATGGTTCTTAATGCAGGACAAATGCCTTAATAGTCCCATGCTTTAGACAGAGAATGACTCCAAATAAGAATATTCGACAATGCAAGGGAAGCAGGATGGATGGATGCCCCATTGCCCTTCCTTTTCCCTGGTTGTGTAGCTGCCTTTGCTGATGACTTTTGTGAAAAACCCAAGAGCTCTCCGGAGTTCCTCTGACTGTTTGCCACAGCATTGGGATGACACTAAAGGTAAGTGTAACAACCCAGCCACACCAATTTGGTTTCAGCTTGGCCGGACCATCTGGATTCTGTTTCTAATAATTCCAGTTTTGACCTTGGACCCCACTGAGGTCTTTGTCTCCAGTGGAAATCTGGCTGCAGTGGGTCGGCGGGGGTGTTCTATATTTTAGTATAATAATATACTTTATTTATTTTCCTCTCTATCTCCCTGAGAGGACTCAGAGCATATTACAAGTACATATATATGGCAAACATTCAGTGCCATTATACAATTGACATAGACAGACAGTGCATAAACAGAGGCAAGGCTTCCCTCTTTTCATCTCTGGCATCCGGCTGTGCTCGACTCGATCATGGGGAGGTGCTGTTGTTTCACTTTATTTATTTATTTATTTATTTATTTATTTATTTATTTGCAGTATTTATATTCCGCCCTTCTCACCCTGAAGGGGACTCAGGGGGATTACAATGAACATATATATGGCAAACATTCAGTGCCATCAGACAAACAACCTACAGTATAGACCAGGGGTCCCCAAACTTTTTAAGCAGAGGGCCGGTCCACAATCCTTTAGACTGTGGAGGGGCCGAATTATCATTTGAAAAAAAAAAATTCCTATGCACACTGCACATGTCTTATTTGTAGTGCAAAACAACAACAACAATGAAAGAACAATACAATATTTAAAAATGAAAATAATTTTAGCCAACATAAACCTATCAGGATTTTAATAGGAAGTGTGGGCCTGCTGCTTCTGGCCAATGAGATAGTCAAGTTAATTAGGATTGTTGTTGTTGTGTGCCTTCAAGTCATTTCAGACTAAGTCTAAAATTATTTATTTATTCATTTACTACATTTATTTATTACATTTATATCCTGCCCTTCTCACCCGAAGGGGACTCAGAGCAGCTGTACATACAATATATTATATTATTAGCATAGTAGAATATTAACATTATATATTACTTTATTGAACTATACCACTATACTGTAATATTATATGTAATATAGAATTAATATTATTATATGGTATTATTATTAGTATTCTATTGTATAACATTATATTATTATCAATATTATATGTGTATACAATATATTAATATATTATTTAAAATGATATAAAAATATTACATTATAAAACTAAGGCCGGGGGCCAGGTAAATGACCTTGGAGGGCCGCATCCGGCCCCCGGGCCTTAGTTTGGGGACCCCTGACTTGGAGTTTCAATATTTGGAAGATAAAAATATTTTATTGCAAACTGTCTATACTCTGTTCCTCGGTGATGAAGAAAAAGGGGGTGGTAAAAAGCAGCTTGTTGGACTGTGCTTAGCAAAGTATTATTCACCCAAGTCTCTCATTGCGATATCTTCTGTATAGAATTAGTCCGTGTCCCTTAAGAGTTATATCCCCAGCCGTAGAGCTCGGTTGCATCCGTGTGTCGTATTTTCCCCGCTCCTCTCCCTCTCAGTCAGTCACCTCTGACCACATTCCACTCAGTGATTTTGCATCTGTTCCAGAGTTAGATTTCAATAAGCACACATCTAGCGAGCATGAATCTGCACATCTTTGCATACAAATATTTGTAAAACCATTCATCGCTCCCTTTTAGACAGACTATAAGCATAATTACAATGCATCCATAAAGAAAAATGGTTTTGCCTTGAGTGCCTTTATGGTCTCCGAATTGCCGTTCACACCTCTCTAGCAGTGCAAGCAATTTTTCCATTTCTTCTAATGCCTCGAAAATTATAGTCTTTTTCCCAACAATAAATCTAAATTACCATCTTCCTCCTTCCTCTGTCTTGTGTCTCCATCCCACACAGGGCTCATAAAAATCACTTCTGGAAATTTCCAGGCTCATTCAACAATGACCAGTATAAGCGCTACAACAAATTTTGCGTCTCAGAAGAAGAGGTGCTGCTTCTGCTGCATGCTAATGTCTCTATACACACAAAGGCACTGTTTAAAGAACCTGTATAGAATGAAATTGCAGTCTAGTGAATACCCAGGTGTGTGGGGCAAAAACTCAGCAAGCACTGGGCAAAATCCAGAAAGGGAAATGTCACCTTGGCTTGGAATTTCAGGTGTGTCGTCCAGTAAATTTGTCCATGCAATTTAAGCATTTTTCCCTTTCTTTAATTTAAATGGGCTGAATATCTCCAGTTCTAAAACAAATAGAGGAGTGCCAAAGTTGGTAACTACTATATATACTCATGTATAGGTTGATCTCATGTATAGGGCAAACCTTGGAGTAAAATTATGAATTTTGATATGACTTTTGTATCAGCCCTGGGTCCTTCTACATATTGGGGAAAGCATCAATTCCAGTTCTGACCTGGCCACTGCCTAATAATAATAATAATAATAATAATAATAATAATAATAATAATAATAATAATAATAATAATAATAATAATATAAGGGAGCTGACAAAACCATTGATCATATCCTCAGCTGCTGTAAGAAAATCGCACAGACAGACTACAAACAGAGGCACAACTATGTGGCCCAAATGATTCATTGGAACTTATGCCTCAAGTACCACCTCCCAGCAGTAAAGAACTGGTGGGATCACAAACCTGCAAAAGTATTGGAAAATGAGCACGCAAAGATACTGTGGGACTTTCGAATCCAGACTGACAAAGTTCTGGAACACAACGCACCAGACATCACAGTTGTGGAAAAGAAAAAGGTTTGGATCATTGATGTTGCCATCCCAGGTGACAGTCGCATTGACGAAAAACAACAGAAAAAACTCAGCCGCTCTCAGGACCTCAAGATTGAACTTCAAAGACTCTGGCAGAAACCAGTGCAGGTGGTCCCGGTGGTGATGGGCACATTGGGTGCCGTGCCAAAAGATCTCATCCGGCATTTGGAAACAATAGACATTGACAAAATCACGATCTGCCAACTGCAAAAGGCCACCCTACTGGGATCTGCGCGCATCATCCGAAAATACATCACACAGTCCTAGACACTTGGGAAGTGTTCGACTTGCGATTTTGTGATACGAAATGCAGCATGTCTATCTTGTTTGCTGTGTCATACAACGTCGTTGTGTCAATAATTTATTTTATTTATTTACATCATTTTTACCCAACTCTTCTCACCCGGAGGGACTCAGGGCGGCTTACAACAGTCGGCAAATTACATTGCCCAAAATACATTTAATAAAACAATGACATATTAATAAACAATAAAACAGTACCACATCAATTAAAACTCTAATTAGACTCTATTAAACAACAAATTATAACATTTAAAATGCATGTATAGTTAAATTCTTCCACTAACACCTTCGTATGCACCTTGATTCATGTCATATCAACCTCAGATGTTACTCCTTGAATGCTTAAGTACATAGCCATGTCCATAATAATAATAATAATAATAATAATAATAATAATAATAATAATAACAACAACAACAACAACAACAACAACAACAACTTGGGAAGTGTTCGACTTGTGATTTTGTGATATGAAATCCAGCATATCTATCTTGTTTGCTGTGTCATAATAATAATAATAATAATAATAATAATAATAATAATAATAATAATACTTTATTTATATTCCGCCCTATCTCCCCAATGGGATCCAGGGCGGACCACAGTACACATACAAGGCAAGCATTCAATGCCATTTGGATAGACAGGACAGACAGATAGAAAGGAGGTATGTTGTGTCAACCAGCTTCGGCACCTTGGAGGTTGTGCTCGAATCCAACCTCTATGACAAAGAGTTATGAGGACTTCCTCCTTCCTTTAGGTCCCCGGTCACCGGCATTTTATGGTGTCGTAAAATACCTCCCCAGGTTCAAATCCCAGGAGTGGAATGAGTGCCGGCTGTTAGCCCTAGCTCCTGCCAACCTAGCAGTTTGAAAACATGCAAATGTGAGTAGATCAATAGGTACTACTCCGGAGGGAAGGTAATGGCATTCCATGCAGTCATGCCGGCCACATGACCTTGAAGATGTCTATGGACAATGCTGGCTCTTTGGCTTAGAAATGGAGATGAGCACCAACCCCCAGAGTTGGTCACGACTGGACTTAACATCAGGGGAAAACCTTTACTTTTACTAAAATACCTCCCCTGCAATTTGCGGAACCTAATTTCTCTACTTACTGCTCTAAGCTGTTTTCGAACTGCTTAGGTAAACAGTGAGCTGGGCTGACAGTCGGGTGCTCACCCCGACCCGGGCTTCGAACTGGCAACCTTTCGTTTGGTAGATCTTACTGCTGCTGGTGATTTACCAGCTGTGCTAAAGTCCAGCCCAACATGGTGAAAGGATGCTTTTCTTTTTGTAGTTTGTGCAAAGGATTGGTAATGGGGTGGGAGCACTCTGGCTTTTATCACTGTTTTTGCACCAGGTCCCTTATAGGGACAAGCTGCCTCCTCCGCCCCCGTCTCTTCTCTTTTTCCCCCTCCAGGCTGCATTGTCATTCCTTTCCCTCATTTAAATTCCTTTTCCTATCTGTATTTGTACAGATGTAGACAATCTAAGACCAGCAATGCTATCTAAACCCTCCCCGTTGTAACTCATCAAATAAACAGATCCTTTCCTTTTCTTTAGCTCTTCCTAAGTGTATTCCCTCTCATGCATTTTTAACCAGAGAGGGAAAGAGTTGTTTGTTGCATGCCTCTAAGTTTTTGCCCTTGAGTTATCCACTTAATCCTAAACCAAATCCAAACTGATGGCACAAAATCCTACCCTCGACTTGTACACGAAGTAGACATATACATAAATATATACAGTAAGCATATACGATAGAGTCTCACTTATCCAACATAAACGGGCCGGCAGAACATTGGATAAGCGAAAATGGTAGATAAGAAGGAGGGATTAAGAAAAAAGCCTATTAAACATCAAATTACGTTATGATTTTGCAGTTTAATCACCAAAACATCAAGTTTTACAAAAAATCGACAGAAAAAGCAGTTCAATACACTGTGATGTTATGTAATAATTACTGTATTTACAAATTTAGCACCAAAATATCACAATGTATTGAAAACGATTTACAGTAGAGTCTCACTTATGCAACGTTCTGGATTATCCAACGCATTTTTGTAGTCAATGTTTTCAAACATCATGATATTTTGGTGCTAAATTCATAAATACAGTAATTACTACATAGCATTACTGCATATTGAACTATTTCTGTCAAAGTTGTTGTATAACATGATGTTTTGGTGCTTAATTTGTCAAATCATAACCTAATTTGATGTTTGCTTTTCCTTAATCCCTCCTTATTATCCAACATATTCACTTATCCAATGTTCTGCCAGCCCGTTTATGTTGGATAAGTGAGACTCTACTGTATTTACTACAAAAACATTGGCTACTAACAAACTGACTACAAATAAAGATGGAATTGTATAAAATGAACTTAAAATAACAACATTGTTGGAAGTTAAATCCATAAAAAGTCCAGTCCTTGGTGCCTTGAGAAACAGCTGTGGATCGGGGCGGGAGGCAGACCATTGGATAATCCAGAAGGTTGGATAAGTGAAAGTTGGATAAGCGAGACTCTATTGTACTTGTAATTAATTCTTTAAACTTCTTTAAATATATATATATATATATTAACACAATTGTTCCTGCTGGCACAGCAGGTTAAACCACTGAGCTGCTGAACTTGCTGACTAAAAGGTCGGCAGTTCGAATCCAGGGAGTGGGGTGAGCTCCTGCTGATAGCCCCAGCTTTTGCCAAACTAGCAGTTCGAAAACATGCAAATGTGAGTAGATGAATAGGTACTGCTCCATGCAGTCATGCCCATGGCCACATGACCTTGGAGGTGTCTACGGACAACGCCAGCTCTTCGGCTTAGAAATGGAGATGAGCACCAACCCCCAGAGTCAATAAATATAATTTATTGTATGTACATATAACTTGTAAGCTGCCCTGAGTCCCCTTCAGGGTGAGAAGGGCGGGATATAAATGTCACTAATAATAACAACAACAACAACAACAACAACAACAACAACACTTGGGAAGTGTTCGACTTGTGATTTTTTGATACGAAATCCAGCATATCTATCTTGTTTGCTGTGTCATAATAAAATAATAATATCTTGCATTTGTCCCTGTTGAAGATCGTTTTCAATTTGTTGTATGTATTATACAGTTTGTATTTTATTTAGTTCTTAACAAAACGCAGTGAAAATAAAACCTAAGTGTAAGAGGGAAGAGGTAACAGGAAGGTATTTTTCCCTTCAAAAAGCAACTATAGTTTTGCTGTCAGCCTCCCACATTCTAGTCAACAAATCCCCTTCACTTCAACCAATTTCTACAGTAATAATAACCTTTTAAGCCCTTTTACTATGACATTGGCCAATATTTTCTGATTGCTAAGAACTCAACTTTGTTTTGTCACCAGTTTTGTGCAATGCACTTGCGACGTAGGCAATGAACTGCAACCAGAGATATTATATATATTATACTGCAGCCAATCAAAGTGATACAAAAGAAAACTAAAACAGCATCTTACCTGACCTGCCTGACAACAACAATACAACTTTATTTTAGTGTTTCACTTTCAGTTCCTCGGATTGTCTGTTCTAATAATAGTTAACCTTTCAAAGGAAATCATCCATCAGTTCCTATTAAAGTTTGGCCTGTGCCATTGACAGGGCATTTGTCCCGTTAGAAGGGAAAAAAGACACATTTTAATGAGTACATTACTGCTATGCCAGGACTCACTCACTTTTTCAAACCAAGCCAAAGGCTGCGAATGTACCACTCGAGCTCGAAAGTGTATGATAAATCATGTGCGGAACGCAACGTGTACTCTGGTCTGAATGAAATAAAAAAAGGGCCGTTTAAAAAGAAAAGAGTTCTAATGTCACAGTGTCCCTTGAAGCAGTATGTTTCTTTCCACCTAAAAACGAATTGAACAGTCCGTTATTGAAACCAATACTTTGAGCCATGCCGATGAATGGGAGGATACTACGGCATTCATTTTCTTCTTGTTGGATGCTTTTTGATATCTGCTTGGATACAGCTGAAACATATCGTTGGGATTATCCGTCAGAAAGTTACAACTATAATGCAATTGTGTTAGGTAAAGATTTTCCCTTGATATTAAATCTAGTCGTGTCTGACTCTTGGGGTTGGTGCTCATCTCCATCTCCGGCATAACTGCATGGAGCGCCGTTACCTTCCCGCCGGAGCTGTACCTATTGATCTACTCACATTGGCATGTTTTCGAACTGCTAGGTTGGCAGGAGCTGGAGCTAACAGCGGCCGCTCACGCCGCTCCCGGGGTTTGAACCTGGGACCTTTCGGTCTCCAGCTCAGTGCTTTAACGCACTTCTCCACACAAACACACACACACACACACACACACAAAGACAATCATAGTAAAAACATGGATTTGGCACCCAAGTAGATAAAATAAAATGAACTGGGTAAAGTGCAGTGAGTAAATACCTTCCCGCTGGAGCAGTACCTATTGATCTACTCATATTGGCATGTTTTCGAACTGCTAGGTTGGCAGGAGCTGGAGCTAACAGCGGCCACTCACGCTGCTCCCGGGGTTTGAACCTGGGACCTTTCGGTCTCCAACTCAGTGCTTTAATGCACTTCGCCACACACACACACACACACACAAAGAAAATCATAGTAAAAACATGCATTTGGCACCCAAGTAGATAAAATAAAATGAACTGGGTAAAGTGCAGTGAGTAAATATTGTAAACAAGGTAGATGATTAAGTGCTCTCGTCAATAGGAGAGCAACTTGGGGTGAGGTCATGAGTTTGAGGCCAGCTCGGAGCCTATGTTTGTCTTGTCCTTGTTCTATGTTAAAGGCATTGAATGTTTGCCTTATATGTGTAATGTGATCCGCCCTGAGTCCCTTTCGGGGTGAGAAAGGAGGGCGGAATATAAATACTGTAAATAAATAGGGTGGACCCTGTGACTATAATACACTGATAGGGCAAGGTAAGGTGCAACAAATGAGGAAATTGTCGAAGATATAAGGTCTATCATGGAGATGGGGAATTCACTCTCCTAAAGCCTGTTGGAAGAGCCCATTTTTAAGGGTCTTCCTAAATAATGCCAGGGTTGGGGCTAGCCTAATCTCTCAAGGGAGCGAGTTCCAGAGCCGGGGGCCACCACCGAGAAGGCCCTCTCCCTCGTCCCCACCAACCGCACTTGTGACGGAGGCGGAAGCGAGTTGTGTGCCTTCTAGTCAATTCATACTTAGGTCAACACTAAGTCTAAAGTTTAGGATAGGGGCCAGGTAAAGGACCTTGGAGGGCCGCATCCGGCCCACGGACCCCTTTTGTAGACTCATATAATCCACTTCAATACAGTTAATCTGCATTCTGAAATTCCATTATATGACAGTGTAACTCCAGCCTCCAGCAGTCACCTGCAACAGCTGTGTTATGTTTATGTTCTTGCCAGAAAGTTGTCCTGTTGGAAGGGATGGTTCATCAACTTCAACTGTTTCTCATCTTCAGCCTATTAGGGAACATGAGGTTTTCTTGGACAGAGTGGATTGTTCTGCATGAGGGACACACAAGGGCTGTCTCCGAGCAGAAAATCAGTTCTCAAACATAAAAAGTGGACATTTGAGGGAATGTGACATGCAAAAGTAGAGTAAAGGTAAAGGTTTTCCCCTGACGTTAAGTCCAGTTGTGTCGGACTCTGGGGGGTTGGTGCTCATCTCCATTTCTAAGCCGAAGAGCCGGCGTTGTCCGTAGACACCTCCAAGGTCATGTGGCCACAGGCAGGACTGCATGGAGCACCGTTACCTTCCTGCCAGAGCAGTACCTATTGATCTACTCACATTTGAATGTTTACAAACTGCTAGGTTGGCAGAAGCTGGAGCTAACAGCGGGAGCTCACTCCGCTCCCCGGATTTGAACCTGGGACCTTTCGGTCTGCAAGTTCAGCAGCTCAGCGCTTTAACACACTGAGCCACCGGAGGCTCCGCAGAAGTAGAAGGCCTGTGATAATTCTTTGAGTTTGGAGCTATAGAATCGATTCAGTTCTCTCTCCTTTAGCAGTGTTGATTTTTTTTTGTGTGTGTTAGGAGCAACTTGAAAAACTACAAGTCGCTTCTGGTGTGAGAGAATTAGCCATCTACAAGGATATTTTGCCATCCTTTTGGGAGTCTTCTCTCATGTCCCCGCATGGGGAGCTGGAGCTGACAGAGGGAGCTCATCTGCACTCTCCCCAGATTCGAATTGGCAGTTTTCAAGTCAGCAACCCAACTTTCAAGTCAGCAGTCCTGTCGGCACAAGGGTTTAATCCACTGCTCCACCGAGGACTCCTAGCATTGTTGATGAGAAAGAAGAGCAACATGTAGACCTTAGAGGATATGCAAGTGAACTTGACAGGTTCAATACATGGAATGGCCCATGACAATTCTCAGAGGAGATGTGCGATTGTGATGTACTCCTCTGGTATATTGACTTCCTTAAATGTGCAACTTCCATAACACCTTGGTCTACTCCAGGGGTCCCCAAACTAAGGCCCGGGGGCCGGATGCGGCCCATCGAAGCCATTTATCCGGCCCCCACGGCACAAGGGGGTTGGGCTAAATGACCCAAGGGGTCTCTTCTTCTCTTAAAACCCATTATTATTATTATTATTATTATTGTTGTTGTTGTTGTTGTTGTTGTTGTTGTTATTTGAAACACAAGATGAGTCCACAGCAGACACTCTGCTGGCTGTTGTATTGGATCATACATCGGACACTTCCCAAGTGTCTAGGACTGTGTGATGTATCGGCGAATAATGATTGCAGATCCCAGTAAGGTGGCCTTCTGCAGCTGGCAGATGGTAATTTTGTTAGCACCAATTGTGTTTAAGTGCAGGCCAAGGTCTTTAGGCACTGCACCCATTGTGCCGATCACCACTGGGACCACCTTGACTGGCTTGTGCCAGAGTCTTTGTAATTCGATCTTTAAATCCTCATATCGTGTCAGCTTTTCCAGTTGTTTCTCTTCAATCCTTTTGTCACCTGGGGTTGCAACATCGACAGTCCATACTTTGTTTTTTAACACGATTGTGAGGTCAGGAGTATTGTGTTCCAAAACCCTGTATTATTATTATTATTATTATTATTATTATTATTATTATTATTATTATTATTATTATTACTAACATTGAGGCTGGGTGGCCATCTGTCAGGAGTGCTGTGCTTGTGCTTTCGATGCACAAACGCAGAAGGGGATTGGACTCAATGGCCCAAAGGGTCTCTGCCAACCCTCTTTTTTTATTATTATTGTTGTTATTCTTATTATTTATTATTACTAGCTGTGCCCGGCCACGCGTTGCTGTGGCGTATGGGAATTCTTTGTTAGGTAGATGGAATAACAGTGAATAGCTTTTTGGCCTTTTTTGGTGTTGTGATTGTGTTTTTTCTGTGATTGTGTTGTAACTTACTGGAGGCAGGGATGATGGATTGTGTTGCCAATTTTAGAGTTTGGGGGGTGTTGGGTTTTGTTGTTTTGTGAGTCGCCGTGATGCCAAAAGCCTTTTATATATATAGATTGCTCGGTGGACAACTATAGTCCGACCTTCCAATGGTCCGAAGGATCGTGAACTGGCCCTCTGTTTAAAAAGTTTGGGGACCCCTGGTCTACTCCTTTGCCATGATCAAATCATCTCCCCGTGAGTTATAGACTGTCAATGACTGTTCCCTTGTGTCAAGAAAGAGAATTGCCTTTAAGACATTTTCTCCCCCAGGGAATGATAGAGCCAATATGTTTGTGATGATTCAGAGGCAGTTTCCGGATGACACTGACATTGGCTGTCAAAGCATTATTAGTTTATCGGTGGGACATGGGGAGGTTGAGGGCAGCTGACACAATCATTCCTGAGTGACCTTCCCTGATTCATGGTCAGCATGGCTCTGTAATATACTCTAGAGAGTAAGATGACAACACAAACTGGACAACAGTTAGGACATAAGTAGTGATGTCTTTATGATTTCAATTCCACTGTTGAAATCCTCTTTGGAGTTTTAATTGTTAGAGACTGTTTCCAAGTCAGGAGCATTTCTGGATTGTATGAAAAGAAAGAAATAGATAAGGAGATAAAAGTGGTCTATGTAAGAGGGTTGAATGAAAAGTAATGCCACCTTCGTTACTTCGGTTTGGATGGGAATATTTTAATAAATCAAATGCAGAAATAATCCTTAGAATGTGCTCTTTAACTACCACTATTCACTTGTCCACACAATCACCAGACAATTGGATACATTTCTGCCAACGATGAACAAGTTTTCTGAAGCCGTCACGGAAGAAGTCGACACTCTGTTTCCGCAACCGGCATCTCACAGGACCCATCGTGCACAGATCTTCCGATAGCCAAGCAAAGCAATACTGTGACCCACACGTTCTTGTGAAATGCTGATTATGCTTGAAATTTCTCTCTGAGTGACACGACGATTGTCCTGAATGAATCTGTCAACCTTTTGCTTGTGAAACTTGGTGATTGCCGTCACAGGACGTCCAACTCTTTGTTTGTCACGCAAGTCACATCTTCCCACCTCAACATCTTTAAACGTACTCGCCCAACAACGCACAGGACTCACATCAACACAATCACCATAAACAGCTTGCATTCTCTGATGAATCTCCTTTGAGGTGACACCCAAAGGAGATTCACGTTGCTTAAGTTGCATTGCATTAAGTCTGCACAGGGTTCCATACTTCACACTTTAACAACACAACCGTTCAATGCTAAGGCTTCCCCGTCTGCACAGGGTTCCATACTTCGCACTTTAACAACACAACCGTTCAATGATAAGGCTTCCCCGTCTGCGCAGGGTTCCATACTTCGCACTTTAACAACACAACCGTTCAATGCTAAGGCTTCCCCATCTGCACAGGGTTCCATACTTCGCACTTTAACAACACAACCGTTCAATGATAAGGCTTCCCCGTCTGCGCAGGGTTCCATACTTCGCACTTTAACAACACAACCGTTCAATGATAAGGCTTCCCCGTCTGCGCAGGGTTCCATACTTCGCACTTTAACAACACAACCGTTCAATGCTAAGGCTTCCCCGTCTGCACAGGGTTCCATACTTCGCACTTTAACAACACAACCGTTCAATGCTAAGGCTTCCCCGTCTGCACAGGGTTCCATACTTCGCACTTTAACAACACAACCGTTCAATGATAAGGCTTCCCCGTCTGCGCAGGGTTCCATACTTCGCACTTTAACAACACAACCGTTCAATGATAAGGCTTCCCCGTCTGCGCAGGGTTCCATACTTCGCACTTTAACAACACAACCGTTCAATGCTAAGGCTTCCCCGTCTGCACAGGGTTCCATACTTCGCACTTTAACAACACAACCGTTCAATGCTAAGGCTTCCCCGTCTGCACAGGGTTCCATACTTCGCACTTTAACAACACAACCGTTGAATGCTAAGGCTTCCCCGTCTGCGCAGGGTTCCATACTTCGCACTTTAACAACACAACCGTTCAATGCTAAGGCTTCCCCGTCTGCGCAGGGTTCCATACTTCGCACTTTAACAACACAACCGTTGAATGCTAAGGCTTCCCCGTCTGCACAGGGTTCCATACTTCGCACTTTAACAACACAACCGTTCAATGATAAGGCTTCCCCGTCTGCGCAGGGTTCCATACTTCGCACTTTAACAACACAACCGTTCAATGATAAGGCTTCCCCGTCTGCGCAGGGTTCCATACTTCGCACTTTAACAACACAACCGTTCAATGCTAAGGCTTCCCCGTCTGCACAGGGTTCCATACTTCGCACTTTAACAACACAACCGTTCAATGCTAAGGCTTCCCCGTCTGCACAGGGTTCCATACTTCGCACTTTAACAACACAACCGTTGAATGCTAAGGCTTCCCCGTCTGCGCAGGGTTCCATACTTCGCACTTTAACAACACAACCGTTCAATGATAAGGCTTCCCCGTCTGTGCAGGGTTCCATACTTTGCACTTTAACAACACAACCGTTCAATGCTAAGGCTTCCCCGTCTGCACAGGGTTCCATACTTCGCACTTTAACAACACAACCGTTCAATGCTAAGGCTTCCCCGTCTGCACAGGGTTCCATACTTCGCACTTTAACAACACAACCGTTCAATGATAAGGCTTCCCCGTCTGCGCAGGGTTCCATACTTCGCACTTTAACAACACAACCGTTCAATGCTAAGGCTTCCCCGTCTGCGCAGGGTTCCCTACTTCGCACTTTAACAACACAACTGTTCAATGATAAGGCTTCCCGCCAAATGGAACTAACTGTAGAGGAGAGTCTACTGAACAAGCCAGGACCTGCCACAGACCAGTATCGCCACTGTTGGGGAGTTATGAAGGTGGAGGCATTACTTTTCATTCAACCCTCGTAGTTCCTGGTGAGGGAAGAGGTCAGAGAGAAATACTTTCCCCATCTTCACAGCTCTACTTAGCAAGTTTTACTAGGTTTCTGAATTTTAGCATGATAGTTCTTGATAGTGAATGTCGAGAAGACTTCTCTTTCTCGGCGGTTGGTATAGAAAAGGCCATCAGTCATTCTCAAAAGTAACATCCTCCACCATATAGTATCTGTCACCTTTTCATAATTAAGATGAAACGGAAGAGCTCTGGTTTAATGGAGAGGCATTCTCTCCATTCAGGTTTCATCTCGTGGCTTTTAAAATGTGGGTGATGGATAGAGCCAACGCATGCATCCGTAATAGCGGCACTGTGACAGCTGAATAGATGTGCCTCTGTGTTTGTTTTCTTTTGTGAAGCCGAGCCACTGCTTGCATATATAATGTCACTAAACAGAACTTGCTGTATGGCTTCCTAATCTAAAGGAACTTCGGACCGGCATGGAATTCACAAACGGCGTTTAGGAGGGTGACCTTCACAAGGACCTTGTCCAATACTCAGTTCTGAATGAACTCAAATTCCATGTCACAACCAGAATATCTGCCCTCTGTATCTAACCTCATCTTTAAAACTGAACACACTAACTGGCTCACCTATTTTATTGCATATTTAAAGTCAGTTTGTATCACATTTCAATATGATATGAATGATTAACTGATAATGAGACCTGTCCTGAATGCATAGTTTCCTGTTTACCCAACCTGGGAAACTATTGTATACTGGACATCTACTGAGCAATACAGGATATTAAATGTATTCTAACAGTAGCTAAACATCTTTGCTTTTACAAAAGCATTTACAGTAGAGTCTCACTTATCCAACACTCGTTTATCCAACATTCTGGATTATCCAAGCCATTTTTGTAGTCAGTGTTTTCAATACATCGTGATATTTTGGTGCTAAATTCGTAAATACAGTAATTACTACATAGCATTACTGCGTATTGAACTACTTTTCTGTCAAATTTGTTGTATAACATGATGTTTTGCTGCTTAATTTGTAAAATCATAACCTAATTTGATGTTTAATAGGCTTTTCCTTAACCCCTCCTTATTATCCAACATATTTGCTTATCCAACGTTCTGCCAGCCCGTTTATGTTGGATAAGTGAGGCTCTACTGTATTTACTACATAAACATTGGCTACTAACAAACTGACTACAAATAAAGATGGAATTGCATAAAATGAACTTAAAATAACAACATTGTTGGAAGTTAAATCCATAAAAAGTCCAGTCCTTGGTGCCTAGGGAAACAGCTGTGGATCGGGGCGGGAGGCAGACCATTGAATAATCCAGAAGGTTGGATAAGTGAAAGTTGGACAAGCGAGACTCTATTGTACTTGTAATTAATTCTTTAAACTTCTTTATATATATATATATATACACACACACACATACTAACACAATTGTTCCTACTGGCGCAGCAGGTTAAACCACTGAGCTGTTGAACTTGCTGACTAAAAGGTCGGCAGTTCGAATCCAGGGAGTGGGGTGAGCTCCTGCTGATAGCCCCAGCTTTTGCAAAACTAGCAGTTCGAAAACATGCAAATGTGAGTAGATGAATAGGTACTGCTCCATGCAGTTATGTTGGATAAGTGAGACTCTACTGTAATGATATTTCCCTGGTTTCTTTTCCACCTAAGGAAGAAATACCAAATTTCATTGCACTTTTTTTCCTTTCTTCCCTTTTTTTAAGCAAAAAAAGGGGGTGCGACTATTACACAAAGAAAACAATCTGCCTTTGATTCTCTGGTTTCTGTTGTTGTTGTTGTTGTTGTTGTTTTAATAAAATGCCTTATCTCTGAAAGGGGGAGAAGAAGCAGGGATGATCCAGCCTCAAACAAACGAACAGGTTTTTTAAAATTACAGAATCATTTGGTCTGATTTTCCCTTTCTTCGTTCTTCAAAGGCAAGGCAGTTTGAAAACTATCAAATGGAGGTCTCTGAAGCTCCACTCTTCTCTCCTTTCTCCTTCTTCCAAGGGAAGGTAGTTTAAAAAAATCCTGAAATGGATTTCCCTGGATTTCCCTATAAAGAGCTTTAGCTGGACTTTACCACCTACTGCAATAAATCTTACCAATCAAAAGACTGGCAGTTCGAAGCCCGGGTCGGGGTGAGCACCCAACCTTCAGCCCAGCTCACCACCCACCTAGTAGATCAAAAATTGCTGTGAGTAGATAAATAGGCACCACTTAAGAGGGGAAGTATTTTAATGGCACCATAAAGGAAATAAACAGAAGAATGTCGGCAAGAGTGGAGATTTAGAAAGTTTCATTTTATAGTTTTTAAACTGCCTTGCCTTCGGAGAAAGAAGGCAAGAAGGAAGTAAAAATCAGTCCCGAATGAGGGTCTGATGAGGGTGACTATTATGCAGTGCTGACTATTAGTATATAGAGAAATAAAAAACTTGTTCTTAAGAAGTGAGCTGCGGTGGTACAATTGTGCCAGCTGGACTGCTCACCTGAAGGTTGGATTACTGACCTGAAAGTTGCGGGTTTGAATCCACAAGACGAGTGAGCTCCTGTCTGTCAGCTCTAGCTTGCGGGGACATGAGAGAAACCTCCCAGCAGGATGGTAACACATCCGGACGTCCCTTGGGAAACATCCTTGCAATTATCTCACACCAGAAGCAAATTGCAGTATGTTCTCAATTCACCTCTGATATGATAAAAAAATCTTAAGAAACAAAGATGTGGTTGTCTAAATTCTTAGTAGGAGGGTTTGAATCAGGGACAATTTGTTTATAGCACAATCTCTTAGGCAGTGTAGTAAGTGGGGTTGTTATATGTCCTTCAGGCTGTGTGGCCATGTTCCAGAAGAATTCTCTCCTGACGTTTCGCCCACATCTATGGCAGGCATCCTCAGAGGTTGGGAGACACAGATAAACTAGGCAAGGAAGGTAAATATATATCTGTGGAGAGTCCAGGGTGTGACAAGTGTCCTTTGTCAGTTGGAAGCCAGTGTTAATGTTGCAGTTAATCACCCTAATTAGCATTGGAAAGGTTTGTCTCTTGCCTGGGGGTCATCCTTTGTTCAGCCTGTTAATGTGGGATTTGTGTATTGATAGTGTTTAAATGACTCTTGGACCAGTTCTTAAACACGCTTCTGGAATGTGCTTCGTGTATTCCAAGTAGACTGGAACGTTCTTAGTCCTAATCTTTTTTTATACTGGTTTCAAATCACTTCATTGGATGTGTTGCAATAGCAGATTCCCAGATTAGCTTAGTGTTTACACCTTATTTTATTTTTTTTTGGTTATTTAATATTTAATGTTTATTTTACTTAAGTGATATTTGTCTTTACTGTTCTAATGTAGCACTAATCCTATGTAAAATCATACTACGTATTTTTGACATTAATATTGAAATCTGAAATATATACAGAAAGTCTGGTAGCCAGATTTTGTTAATTTTCATGGTTTCCTCCTTTCTGTTGAAGTTGTCCACATGCTTGTGGATTTCAGTATTAAAAAACTGAAAAATCAGAACAGTAGATGGGAAGCAACACTCTGAGGGCAGAGGAGCCCCAAGGACGGCTAATGACTCTGAACAAAGGATGCCCCCCAGGCAAGAGACAAACCTTTCCAATGCTAATTAGGGTGATTAACTGAAACATTAACACTGGCTTCCAACTGACAAAGGACTCTTGTCACACCCTGGAGATTAGAGCCGTCCTTAGGTATTTTAATGTAGTAGGCAAAGGTAATTTTTGAGCCCCCCCCCCCCCGTGGTGCAGGGGGCGGGGTCGCAGGGATGGGGCTGCGTGGTGCGGGGGCGGGGCCGAGGCCAGGCTGTGTGGGCCGCATGGCAGCAAGGCCTAGGATGTGGCGGCAAGGCCCAGGCCGCACGGGCCGCATGGTGGGGACAGGCTGCGCAGGCCACATGGCAACAAGCCCCAGGCCACGGCGGCAAGGCCCAGGCTGCGGTGGGAAGGCCTGTCCCAAAGGTGAAGGAGGTGGGGGGTGGCGCCACCCTTCTGGGGGCCTTGATGGCGCCCCTGGAACGATGGCGCCACAGGCAAATGCCTAGATTGCCTGGTGGTTGGAGCGCCTCTGCTGGAGATATATATTTTTACCTTCCTTGCCTAGTTTATCTATGCCTCACAACCTCTGAGGATGCCTGCCATAGATGTGGGCGAAACGTCAGGAGAGAATACTTGTAGAACATGGCCACACAGCCCAAAAGATACACAACAACCCTGTGATCCCAGCCATGAAAGCCTTCGACAACACAGTGTAGTAAGTCTCCCAAATGGCAGTTTCTGGAGAAGTTCTCAGTGTGACAGTGTCTCACTTTAGGAAGTCCTGTCCTGTTGTCACCTGCTGACTGGGGTACAAAGAAATCCCAGGAAGCATCTGATAGGCGTTGAGAAATGTACAATTAAGGAATCAAAAAGCAACAGACAGAACTTTGAAATACAGTCGGGGGTCCTTAGCCGTCTGCTGTTCAGAGGCTAATGGGGGAGAAATACCCTCCTAGGTTACGATCGAGCCTCACAGCTCCCACGTGGCACTATAAATAATGAGGCCGTTCTCCACGAATCTCTCCGCTCACAACTGACTGCGGAAATGTCAGAACTGTCAAGGACAGTCAGCACTCAGGAGATGACAGTGCGGGCTTTCTATCATTTAGACACAATCTACAAATTAAGTTTGAAGTCTCCCAAAAAAAGATTAACCCGCTTCCCCCGAAACGCGAGACATACGGGCACGACACCCTTCCCTCCTTCCTACGTTTTTATTAATGGATGCTCTTAGGATTGATACTGTTTTCCAGCTCTTGGCAAAAAAAAAAAAAAAAAAGCAAGTAAGGTTCAACTGAGTTTACAAGCTGTAGACAGTTGTCCATTCGAACAATCACATTAACACATTAGCACATCAGGGCAGCTAGAAATCAATAGCACACCGTAGTCAAGCAAGGCGATTTTCTCACTACTAGCTCACATTTTGAAAGCAAACAAGTCAATGCTGAAACCCACAATTTTGTTAAGACAGTACCAATTTATTTACAGTAGAGTCTCACTTATCCAACATTCTCTTATCCAACGTTCTGGATTATCCAACGCATTTTTGTAGTCAATGTTTTCAATATATCGTGATATTTTGGTACTAAATTCGTAAATACAGTAATTACTACATAGCATTACTGCCTATTGAACTACTTTTTCTGTCGAATTTGTTGTATAACATATAATATATTATCTATTTTTACTTCTGAGATTTACCACTCTTGGCTTATACTTGAGTCAATGTTTTCCCAGTTTTTTGTGGTAAAATTAGGTCTCTTGTCTTATATTTGGGTCAGCTTATACTCGAGTATATACGGTAAGTTTTCTTTTATGAAGCACACAAATATTTTTTCTCTGCCTTATAATTAATTTTTTAAGACCAAGAAGTTAAAATCCTATATTTAAAGAAATCTGGGTGTGAGTTATGTAAGTCACCTGATGGGTGAGAAGGGCGGGGTAGAAGTGATGTAATAAATAATACAGTAGAGTCTCACTTATCCAACATAAACGGGTCTTGTTTGGCTTATATTTGGGTCAGCTTATACTCGAGAATATATGGTACATTTATTATTTTTCTCTATTATTATTGCTATTATTACATTTATTATTTTTCTCTATTATTGTTGCTACTACAGTAGAGTCTCACTTATCCAACATAAACGGGCTGTCAGAAGCTTGGATAAGCGAATATCTTGGATAATAAGGAGGGATTAAGGAAAAGCCTATTAAACATCAAATTAGGTTATGATTTTACAAATTAAGCACCAAAACATCATGTTATACCACGAATTTGACAGAAAAAGTAGTTCAATACGCAGTAATGCTATGTAGTAATTACTGCATTTACGAATTTAGCACCAAAATATCACGATGTATTGAAAACATTGACTACACAAATGCGTTGAATAATCCAGAATGTTGGATAAGCGAGTGTTGGATAAGTGAGACCCTACTGTAATAATAAATACAGTAAAATAATAAATGTAATAATTGAGTAAATTAATAAATGTAATAGCAATAATAAATACAGTAAAATAATAAATGCAATAATAATAATAATATCAGAATGAAATAATAAATGTATAATTAATAATAATAAATCACATAAAATAATAATTGTAATAACACCAATAATAATAGAGGAAAATAATAAATGTACCATATATACTTGAGTATAAGCCGACCCAAATATAAGCTAACCAGGACCCTCACCTGAGTATAAGCCGAGGAGAGCTTTTTCAGTTCTAAAAAAGGGCTGAAAAACCCGGCTTATACTTGAGTATATACGGTAACACTGATTAAAAGAATATGATCCAGGTGATGCAACTGTATGTTATATCATGAAGGTAAGCATGTCCTACGGTAAAGACTCCAGGCTCAACTCCACAGTCAAGAGCAGAATTGCCTGGTTCCACCTTTTCTTCAAGGCCCACGAGAGATGATTTGGATTCCTTTCAAAAGTAAGTGTAAAAGTAACACTAATTAAAAGTGTTTCTTACTGAATAATCTATATGCCTCACAATCCAAGGTTTAGCTTAAGGGCCCAGCATTGACCAACATTATTTTCCTTTCACTTAATTTAATTCACAGGACTTCTCTTTGACTTGTTGAGGATGTTCTGATTTTTTTTTCCTCTGGAGCATGTTACAGTGCAGAATGATTAGCAGAAGTGACTGTGTTTGGGGAGTAATGCAAAGGAGCCTCAGGGCAAACTGCACAAGTTCCAGGGCAATTTGGAGACACAAAGCATTTTAGAATATAACCTTGTATTTTAGTTCTAGTGGTCCCTCCAGGCCATCCTCTCCTCCATCCCAGTGGTCTTTTTTCTTTTCAGATTCATATGTTATTTGAGTGATTATATTCCCTCTGTTTATGTGATTGTTTTAGTCAATTGTTATGTTTGGTTTTTGTTTTTAATCCTTATAGCGTTTTATAGTGTTTTCAGTGTTTTATTGTACAACTAGCTGTGCCCGGCCACGCGTTGCTGTGGCAAAGTGGTGGTGGTATTGGTTAAAAGTTGTTATGGATTTTTTATTTGACGTTATTTGTATTTTTTAAAATTAATTTTATTGTAACTTATCTTTTTTATTTATTATATTTTATTATTTTGTTGTATTATTTTTAGTTATTTTGTTGTAGTATTTTATTGTATTAATTTTTTAGTGTTTTTTATTATTTTTTATTGTATTATTTGTATTTATTTTATTTCTTATTCTTTTATTAACACTGGGCTCAGTGGGTTGCTAGGAGACCAAGTGGGCGGAGCTTAGCCTTCTAAGTGGCAGCAATTGGATAAAAACAATTATTCCTCTCCCTGTAATTAGGACTTTATTTTTCTTTGCTTTTTGTTGTATCAACCTAGAGGCGTGGATGATGGGTTGTGTTGTCAAATTTCGAGGTTGGGGGGCTTGTAGTTTTGTTGTTTTGTGGGTCGCCGTGATGCCATCACTCTTTTATATATATATAGATGTTTTATGCTGATTTTATATTGGAAACCGCCCTGAGTCCCTTTCGGGAGAGAGGGCGGTATACAAATAAACTTTTACTTACTTTTTACTTACAAAATGTTAAAGTTTCACATTGCTTTCAGTACTGTAATATTTCCAATTGCACACCAGCCAGAAGAACGTCTTCATTCTCGCTTTCATTGCACTGTCTGTAAAGGAAGTCTGAAGAAACTGGCAAAATCTGCATGTTGGATTTGGATGATGATGATGATGATGATGATGATGATGATGATGATGATGATGATGATGATGATGATGATGATGATAATGATCATGATAATGATAATAATAATTTTATTTTTATACCCCGCTCCATCTTCCTGGAGGGACTTGTGGCGGCTTACATGGGGCCAAGCCCGGACATCAACAGTATAAAAACAGAGCAATAAAACACATCAATCAGCAATAAAACAAGTCATAAAAATCATATACAAAAATATAATGATAAAATCTTAGGTTGGATCCCGAGAAACTGGGCCGAAAGTGGATACAGTGTTGGATACAGTGAGTGAAGAAATGTTGGAAATTAGGGTTATGCTATCTGATTAAAGCTTATCCTGTTTCGTGTCCTGGGTTTTGGTGTGTGTTCCAATCAATTTTTTGGCAGCCTCCTGAAATTGGGATGTCAGAAATCTGTTTCCACTCTTGGGTGCCGAAAGATCCATTTTCTATCAGCCCATAATGTGGGAGGGGGCTTATCAGGTTCCCCTTCCTATCATCTTAGGCATTTAGGCTGTTTCACCACTCTAGAGCTCCCACCAGGCGCCCCAGCAGCCTTAGTCCGGGCAGAGGTTGGTCTCCCTTCCATTAGATCATGTATACACTTCACCCTATTTAATTATTGGAGAAGTGTAAAAGATTCATCAGTTAGGGTCCTCCCCAGGGGATGTTTTGAACAGATAGCCAAATGCAAAGTCTGGAATACAAGATACCAGAAGCTGCTTGAATTTCACTCCACTCTGACCAATACACCCTCCATCTTGAACTCAAGGGAGAAGCTCAAGGAATATATTTTCAATCTCAGTGGTCACCTGGATAGGCAGGCTATTAATAACTCAAAATTTTCTCACTGGTACAGACTGTACAAACTTGACCATGAGAGGGCTATCTACCTGACTAGGCTCACATTCCCAAAACTTAGGCAAGCCTTCACAGCCCTTCGTTTCCAAAGTATGCCCACAGCTGTGATTGATGGTAGATATACAGGCATCTCTCTGGCTCTTCGTTTATGTGTGTGTGGGGCCCCAGAAATTGAGGATTTGCCTCACTATTTGTTTTCCTGCCCTTTGTATTCTGAGCCAAGAACTAAAATTCTGGGACCTATTCTTTATCCCCTCCTAATGAATACGATGTCAGAAAGGATTTTCTACCTTCTGCCCGACATTAACCCTGCAGTTACTCAAAAGGTAGCCCTTTTTGCCCTGGCTGCTCAGAAAATCCGGGCAAAACTGATCTCCGATGTCGCGGTCAACTGTGCTGGGGATGCTTTTAACTAATAGTGGTTTTTTATATCCAAGGTGTGTACTGCTTGGGTTTTAATAATTTAATAATTACTTGGTTTTATCTTGTTTTTAATTATGTTGATGCTAATCCATGACATATGTAGTATTTGAAGGGCATATCCTGACATTGATATTTGCAGCATTTTAATGTTTTAATGATTTATATAGGGTTTTAATGGCATGTTTTATATTGTATTTGATGATCTGGCTTTTGTGTATTTGTTTGTTTGTCTTGCATGCGAAAGACCTATGGTCTAAGCATTAAATAAATTTGGAATTTGGAATTTACAACAACACCACTCTAGAGGAGAGGCGCTCAGCTGCAGGCTGGCGTGCACTTTAAGGAGGCTTCTTACCTGTTTCTCCACTCTAGAGGAGAGGCGCTCAGCTGCAGGCAGACATGCACTTTAAGGAGGCTTCTTACCTGTTTCCTCACTCTAGAGGAGAGGCACAGCTGCAGGCAGGCATGCCCTTTAAGGAGGCTTCTTACCTAGTTCTCCACTCTAGAGGAGAGGCACTTAGTGCAGGCAGATGTGCACTTTAAGGAGGCTTCTTACCTGTTTCTCCACTCTAGAGGAGTAGCGCTCAGCTGCAGGCAGGCATGCACTTTAAGGAGGCTTCTTACCTGTTTCCCCACTCTAGAGGAGAGGCGCTCAGCTGCAGGCAGATGTGCACTTTAAGGAGGCTTCTTACCTGTTTCTCCACTCTAGAGGAGAGGCGCTCAGCTGCAGACAGGCATGCACTTTAAGGAGGCTTCTTACCTGTTTCCCCACTCTAGAGGAGAGGCGCTCAGCTGCAGGCAGGCATGCACTTTAAGGAGGCTTCTTACCTGTTTCCCCACTCTAGAGGAGAGGCGCTCAGCTGCAGGCAGGCATGCACTTTAAGGAGGTTTCTTACCTGTTTCTCCACTCTAGAGGAGAGGCGCTCAGCTGCAGGCAGGCATGCACTTTAAGGAGACTTCTTACCTGTTTCTCTACTCTAGAGGAGTGGCGCTCAGCTGCAGGCTGGTGTGCATACTTTCTGGGCCTGCATGCCACACACACATACACTCTTTCCAAGGCAAGGAGGCATGGAGCTCCACATACTCACAAAAAGCAGGCGAGGGGCCGGGATCGGCTCCCGCTTCCTTTCGTGTCAAGCTGATTGTTGTACGGGGAGGGGCCTTCTCACACATGTTCCCAAAGGCAACAAAAGTATCGAAAGAAAAGGAAAATGGTTCTGTACACAACTCTATTGGAAATGTGTTTTTGAACTGGATAATTGAAAGGCTGGCCTTTTTAGTTATGAAATTATAGGTGTAAAAATGTCACTGGTGGATTTTTACTTCTTTAGCTTTAATCTTTCGATTGCAGAGAAAGATGTCCTGTTTTTTGTTGTTGCCTTTTTTTTACTATCATCTTTCATAGTGTCTGAAGCATGTTGTTTCCTTCATATACTCACTATCATTAACATTTCACATTGCTTTCAGTGCTATAATATTTCCAATTACACACCCGCCAGAAAGAACGTCTTCATTCTCACTTTCATTGTACTGTCTGTAAAGAAAGTCTGAAGCAATCGGCAAAATCGGCTGACCTTTTCTTTGTCCCCTAAAATCTATACCTGTTTAAGAAATAAGCTCTTTAGTCAGCATCTTAATCACTATAATCCCATCTGAAAATCTTAATTTACTTGCCAAACAAGAGATTGAGAAAGATAAGGGATTGCTGGCCCTCTTAGCGCATTGTGGGATCTAGATAGCACGGGGACATCAGTCAATTGGCTTTTCCTAGCATGGAAAGAAAAAAGCCAACGAGAAGAAAGGACAAAGCAAGCTAAGCAAAAAGCAGATGGCAAAAGACTGTGGCATTAAAGTTTTCTGCTTATCTCATGAGAATGAAAAAAAAAAAAAGAACAGTTGATTATAATCAACATTGTTTATTTCACTGCTTGAGTTCCTAAATACCAGCGGCTGGATTATGAGCTTGTCTGCGGATAATCAGTAAGGGACGAGAATTGCACCCGTTTCGAAAATCTGCTCTAACGGGTTGGAGCAGGAATCTGTGCTTCGCAAAGCTGATGCTAGCTTTTAATTCCTGATTAGTGCTATTTGAAAAGCCAAAGAAATTAACTGGGCAGACAGTAATCAGAAAGCACAAAGGGAAACGGAGTGAGGAAGGATGGCGGAGAGATAGTCTTTGTCAGTATTAGCCCGATAAGGAGGCATTAGCTACATCCCTCTGTGCTGGCAAGGTGACATCAATTGTAATTTGGGAAATATAGGTGCCAGGGAGATCCCCATGGTAACGTACAATGTGATGTAAGATACGATAATAAGCAAGTTATGTGGAACAAAGCATGCGCCCAAGGCTATCACAACTCTCACTGTTCTGGACTTGTGTCTCGAAAACTACACTTTTTGTCATTGTATCTTTCTATTAAAACATACTGAATATACTTATGTATAAGTCAGCCTCATAAGTTGAGGGTAGATTTGGGGGTCTTAAGTATACATCTTGATATGAGCCATGGACCCATATAGAACTTGATGTCACCCATTCCACAGCCAATACAGTCTAAGGACTTCATCAGACATAAATCCTCTCCCATTTCCATACACTTCCAAAACATTTCAGGGACAAAGTACCATGGAACCCTTCACATGATGTAAAACTACTGATTGTCCTCTGTTAATAATAATAATAATAATAATAATAATAATAATAATAATAATAATAATAATAAAAATAATAACTTTATTTTTATACCCCGCCCCATATCCCCGGAGGGACTTGGAGCGGCTTACATGGGGCCATGCCCGACATAAAAGTACAATCACAGCAATAAAACAGTAAAAACAATTTTTCACGTCAATAAGACATCAACATCAGTAAAACAGTCATAAAATCAATATACTGCATAAAATATTAAAAACGGGAGGCTAAAAACAGATCTGGGCCAAAGTGCAAAAGACATCACATGGGAGAGGTATGTCAGGGGATGATGGGGTGCAGAGTGGATTCCAAAAATTCATCATCCCGGTCTCACCTCCTTCTCCAGACTGTATTCCCATGCGGAGAATCAGCACTGGTCAAACAAAACACTCCAGCAGGCGAAGTCCAACTGTTGATTAACTTTATTTAAATATCTATTTACAGTTTGCATTTCTCGGCTTCAGAGCATAGCATTCATAGTCCATCTTCAGCGAGAGCTCAAGCCGAACACCACAGATAAGATAAGAAACACATTCCTCTGTCCAGAGGAAGTTCCGACCCCCAAAGGCCGGAAACCATGCCTGATAGGTCATAGCAATCACAACAGGCTGTCAGTCAAAACTAGCCTGCTGTTAACTATTTCATTACTGAAAAATACACACTCTTGCTCATCAGCAGTAAACACTTGATTTACATTTCATACAAATACAACCATACTCCAACAGTTTCATGGCTAAAATAATCAATAAAGTGCAAGTAATTATGGCCAGGCATCCTATTGTTGAGTGGGCAGATGAATCAACCTACAAAATTAATCTTCAAAGGCCTCTGTTGCCTTTTATCCCTGAATTGTAGTAGAAGTGTAGAGAAATGGAGGGTAAAGGAGATGGGGAAAGTCATCTTCTGAGCTCCTGATGTGGGTGGAAGTGGGAGAAAGAGGGGGGAAACACATGGGATAGGGTCTGTCAGATTCCATGGGTCATTTCGGTTCGGTGATGTGGAGCAATGAGTGGGGAGTCTTATAATGATCCTTCAAATGGTGTGAGTCCCACTGAAAAAAGTGTTTAAAAGAAGCAGCATAACTTTCCTTTAGTGGAAGAGTCTTGAGGGAAAAAGACCTAAGGGAATGGTTGAGTTACAAGCTGAAGGAGGTTGTTGCACTCTAGCCTTGAGACACCTTTTCACTCAGCACCACGCCAGAGTCCGGCAGTACTAACTACAACAGTGTATTAGGAAAATCATGTACAAAGGGGAAAAGAGGCATTTCCCAAAAGAAGTTATAAAATAGCAGTAGTCCAAATATAAAACAACTACCCTGTTTCCCTGAAAATAAGTCTTATATTAATTTTTGCTCCCGAAGATGCACTGGGTCTTATTTTCAGGGGATGTCTTATTTTTCCATGAAGAAGAATACACATTTATTGGTGAACTAAAAAAAAAGAAAAGAACATTTATTATATACTGTACAGCATGATCAGACAAACTGTGAATTCTATCAAGAATTTCTTGTTACTACCACTATTTCCATGTACAACAATCTATGGTACGTACATTTACCGATCCTGCCTGCTCTGGCGTTCTGTTTGGCGGGCATGCTTCCAAACAAAATCTTTGCTAGGTCTTACTTTTGGGGGAGGCCTTATATTTAGCAATTCAGCAAAATCTCTACTTGGTCTTATTTTCGGGGAAACAGGGTATAGTCCAAAAATGGCAAGGTACATGAAATCAAGGAAGTCAAGATCACAGACATAAATCCATAAGCATGAAAGCAGGAATGTTTTCCAAAACAAAACTCTTTCAGGAACATAGGTAACATAGGAAACTTGAGAGCTAGAACAGGAACCTGAATCTTTTGGCAACGTTGTCTGCTTTGGAGCACCAAGTTAACATTACTCAGTTTAAGCCCAAGTCCAACCAAGAAGCCATGAGATCATGTATTTGACACCCATCCCTCCTCCTCATCTTCTGAGAAACTCTCAGCATCATGCTGAACCCAACAGAGATGATCTTGTGTAATGAAGATAAGTTTTTCTTCCCCTTTAAAGATACAACCCCTTGAAAGTCCATGCAAAGATTTTCCCCACTTTCCTCTGTTTTTCCCAGTTTTGTCTGATGAAGTCCTAAGTATGACACAACATTCACTTGCCAGCATTTGGGGTGCAACTGTGTATTTATGTAGGGAATAACAGTGCTATAGGGAAATGGGTCTGCAAACATAATAATATTCTGCACACTACTAAGAATTACTATTATTATTTGTTTATATGCCCTTCTTTCTCTCTTAAAAGAGATTCAAAGTGGCAAACAGTGCTAAAAGCAATACAACATACAGCTGAAAACCGAAAGCATTTAAACAGGGTTGTTGTATGTCTTTCGGGCTGTGTGGCCATGTTCCAGAAGTATTCTCTCCTGACGTTTCACCCACATCTATGGCAGGCATCCTCAGAGGTTGTGAGGTATGGATGCCTGAGGATGCCTGCCATAGATGTGGGCGAAACGTCAGGAGAGAATACTTCTGGAACATGGCCACACAGCCCGAAAGACATAAAACAACCCTGTGATCCTGGCCATGAAAGCCTTCGACAACACAGCATTTAAACAGTTAAAAAAGAATTAAACACAGGACTATAAAAATAAATACAGTAGAGTCTCACTTGTCCAAGCTTCACTTATCCAATGTTCTGTATTATCCAACGCAGTCTGCCTTTTAGTAGTCAATGTTTTTGTAGTAAATGTTGCAATGTTTTGGTGCTAAATTTGTAAATACAGTAATTGCTACATAACATTACTGTGTATTGAAATGCTTTTTCTGTCAATTTGTTGTAAAACATGATGTTTTGGTGCTTAATTTGTAAAATCATAATGTAATTTTATATTTAATAGGCTTTTTTCCTAATCCCTCTTTATTATCCAACATTTTTGCTTATCCAATGTTCTGTCGGCCCGTTTATGTTGGATAAGTGAGACTCTACTGTAGCTGAAACCATTAAAAACCTATTAAACATTTTGTTTTTTTCATAATTTAGGAAAAAGGATCTACAGTAGAGTCTCACTTATCCAACATAAACGGGCCGACAGAACGTTGGATAAGCGAATATTTTGGATAATAATAAGAGATTAAGAAAAAGCCTATTAAACATCAAATTAGGTTATGATTTTACAAATTAAGCACCAAAACATCATGTTATACAACAAATTTGACAGAAAAAGTAGTTCAATATGCAGTAATGTTATGTTGCAATTACTGTATTTATGAATTTAGCACAAAAATATCACGATATATTGAAAACATTGACTAAAAAAATGTGTTGGATAATCCAGAATGTTGGATAAGCGAGTGTTGGATAAGTGAGACTCTACTGTAATTATAAGGCTAAAAAGCAAAGATCGTATAAGTAGGTCACATGAAAAAGCCTCCTTAGGAACTGGGCAAGTTTAACTTAAAGAAATGAGAAGGTTTTGTTAGAAAGGGAAAGGAACATTTCAAATTCATTGTCAAACGGAGTAGATGTCTCCAAATGTTAGTTTCCTGGGGAGTCTGAATCCACAAGTGTAGATTACAAGTTGAATATACTTTTATATTTTAGTCCATTCAAATGTGAACTTTGAGGGAATGAGGGAGAACTCTGTGATCTTAGAGCTTCTGGAAACGGCAATTGGGAAAGGAGTTGCAAAGGCATAGGATCTCTATAGTTGCAGGTAAATATTTTATTGAATTTCTTTTTGTACAGACGGAGAAAGAGAGAGAGAGAGACTTAGAAGGAATGGGGAGGAAGTTGAGAGAGTGGATTTGTCTCATTATGATTTAGGTCATATCCTCATCAAAGGAAAGAGAGAGAGAATTGCATAGTGTGTTAATTAAGACAACAATAGAATTCATTTAGTTAGACATTCCATTCTTTTTTTAAAGGACAGGTAAATGTTACACATCTGAATAGGACATTTGAAGCTTTGTTTTGCAACTTAATGGAGAATACTCTTCAACACTGACATATATCATATTGTTCAGTTTCCTTAGCAATACAGTTCAGTCTTCCTTTTGTGTGAATATTGGTCACATTCTTTTTCTGTGTGTATTATTTGAGTATTGGACAGGATGGAATTGGAATTCAACATAACCATAACACATTAGAGAGCTGGGCCAGGTTAAAGAGTTTAGACCACAAGCTGAACATAAATTAACAGAGTGATGTGGGATCTTAAAAAACCAATGTAATTGCAGGCGGCATCAATAGGAATATGGTATCTAAACCAATGAAAATAATAGTACAATCCTATCCTATCTCTGCCCAGCTCTGGGCACCAAAATTAAAGAAGGATATCGAGAAACTGGGAAAGGGCAACCAAAATGATCAAAGGAATGGATTAACAGCATTTCAATAAATTTCAGTGGTAAAATTCACTTTGAGATAAGAACATTTTGATTTAAGAGCTCAGTTGCAGAACAAATTAAACTCTTCAGTCAAGGTGTCTGAAATGATGCCACAGGGATGATAAAGCAAGCTTGGAGTAACATGGAGTAACATATTTAATCTTCAGCAAATGGGATTCCACCTAAACAATAGGGCTGGGCTTTAGTACAGCAGGTTAAACCACCAACTGCAGTAAATCTTGTCAATTCAAAGTTGACAGTTTGAAGCCCAGGTTGGAGTGAGCTCCTGGCCTTTAGCCCAGCTTCCGCCAACCTAGCAGTTCCAAAGCAAAAAAAAAAAAAAAGTGAGTAGATACATAAAAGGTAAAGCGAAAGGTTTTCCCCTGACATTAAGTCTAGTCCTGTCCGACTCTGGGGATTGGTGCTCATCTCCATTTCTAAGCTGAAGAGCCGGAGTTGTCCATAGACACCTCCAAGGTCATGTGGTCACTGACATGACTGCATGGAGAGCTGTTACCTTCCCGCCAAAGCAGTATCTATTATTTACTCACATTTACATGTTTTCGAACTGCTAGGTTGGCAGAAGCTGGGGCTAACAGCAGGAGCTCACCCCACTCCCCAGATTCGAACTGCCAACCTTTCGGTCAGCAAGTTCAGCAGCTCAGGAGTTTAACCCGTTGTACCGCCAGCGGCTCCTGGGTAGATAAATAGGTACTACATAAAGGCAGGGGAGGCATTTTAAGGCAGCGCTAAAAGAAAAATGCCAGAAAATGCCGGCAATTTATGAACAATAGATAGATCGACAGCCCCTCCCAGTGACCGGAACCAAGCACAAGCATCTGAGATGCCGAGAATGGGGAAAAGCCTATATATATATCTCCTTCTATGTGTTGTGACTCATCTTGGATCTAGGATTGAATCTGATGAGAAAAGAGATTCAGGTTCAGAATCGGCCTGAAAGGCCTGTCGTTTTGGAAGATGAGGAACAGAGGGTGCAAGTTCAGTTTCCCACAGGGAGGGCTGGAGTTGATGACCCTGAAACTGCTGAATCCAGCCAGGTGCACACTGACATGGGAAAGGAGGAAGGGAAGATAGAAGGCTCCCAGCTTAATGATGAATCTCAGCGAAATAATGAGCAAACTGATCTTGATGGGATGGACTCCTTGGATAGAGCTGAGCGTTTGGAATTGAGGGCACGGCGTAGTGTAAGGATTGCAAACAGACGGGGGGAGGTGAGAGGTCAGAGAAATGCTTTCATGTTTTGCAAAGAGTGTTAAAAGGGGTGCGTTTGGAGAAAAGCTTTGTCAAAGCAACTTTCTCGCTACCGGAGAAGCAAGCTCCAGTTTTCCTGCTGTGTTTTGGATTATGTTGCAATCCATGTATCCATGTTCCTGGGAATTTGTCATGCTCTCTATGGATGCTGTTTACTTCTTGTAAGCTCTGGACTTATATCTCAAGACTATATTTGTAACCGACTTTTGGATGCTTTATATTTGCTTTTTGAAAAACGTTTTACTAGCTATCTTTAATAAACTACAAACCTGCTGTGGAGTTTGTGTGCTAGAGCAAGGTGAATCAAGGCTGAGGTACGACACTATGTACAAATTGTCTGTTTTCTCTGTGTATAAAATCGGCATTGAATGTTTACCATGTGATCCATCTTGAGTCCCCTTTGGGGTGAGAAGGGCGGAATATAAATACTGTAAATGAATTAATAAATAGGAAGAACTTCCCAACAGTAAGAGCTATTCAACAGTGGAATAGGCTGTCGCTGAGTTGAGTGAAGTCTCCTTCTCTGGAGCCAGATGACCATCTGTCAGAAGTTCTTCTATGGTATATTCCTGAATAGTTAGGGGTTGAACCAATTGGCCCTTGTGTTCTCTTCCAACTCTATAATTGTTCTAAATGTGTAATATTACAACAAATTACAATATTACAAGAAATGCTACCAACCTTCGCTTCTTTCTTCAACTAAAATGCAAGGAGAAGTAAGTCTGTTATCCATACCAAACTGATGGTTTTACTGGAAAAATGGTGGCAGTGGGGAAAATATTGCCATTCTAGTAATCACATTTTAAAAAAATATATATGTCTACGTCTCTGTTGTGTTTTGTTTCTAAGTGTATAAGCTTCATCTTGGCACATTTCTCCCACTATAATAGCTCGTTATCATTTCTTTTGCAACATTTATGGGAAGGGAGGATGGATAGCCCTCTACCTTTAACGGGGTTCGGAAGAAACATCTCCACAGATTTTATAAATATTTCCACCTTGAGGGTAATGGATTACATCAATCAAATTTGTCACCCTCCAGAGAGTACCATGTGATAACATGAGGGACTAGGCTCGTGTGACACAAACATATCTCATTTCCTCAAAATGAAGCAGAAATGTTCAGAAAGGGACATTGGGGACTTTGCAAACACTGTTGTTAGGCTGTTACAATGAATAAATTTAACGTCGGTAGAATATTACTGCTATATTTGGAAGCTCATTTGGGGAAGAGAATCACATTTACTTGAGGCCAATTTTATGCCGAGCAGTTCTGTAAGTTATCTACTAATACAGAGCAAAAATAAAAAAAAATGCAGTCTGGTGAATATCAGAAATTTGAACCAGGAGAAAAGAGTGCGATTAGAAATGTATAATAATTTTCTTGTTGTTGTGCAAGTGAACTGTGTCCATGTTTCTCCTTGGGAATGAATGGAATATAAGATTTAGTTGAAGCTCAACTTTCAGGGGGATCAACTCAGCTGAGATCTATTCAAGGGAAATTTACTTCAATGCAGGTCTAAATTTGAACCTTGCTTTGGAAAATCCGGTTTTCTAAGACTGGATTTATGCTGCCATTCAGTGTACTGGGTACATTTGAGCAGATGGCAAAATCTGCCCAATAATTGCAGGAATAAGTGCCATTCTCATTAAAATCATATCACAGGTAGGCTTGTGCATTTGGGCTGAATTTCAGTCCATTTCTGCTGGTTGGATTCTAGTAGACCCCTGTATCCATTTTCGAAAATGGGCAGGTAGCTGGATAGCAACTAAAAAATATGTCTAGATCCGGCCCATTGATGGCATAGGGGGTTCCCTGGGCCGCTCTTCCCATCATTTTAGGGCTATCAGGATGAAAATGAGCATACTTGGAGGACATATCTACCACTGTTAGCCCACCAAGTTTCATAACGTTTGGGCGATCCCCTAATTTTTAGGAATTTCTTTTCTTTTTAGAAATAAAATCTCCTTGGTGGTTCAGAGAACGTCCCAAGTGCACACATGCACCCCACCCACCCATCCCACATGTTCCCAACTCCCAGTCAGTTCCACTAAATAAAAAGAATCAAGAAAATAAAGGAAAATTGAACAGATTCAATGCTAGAAATAGGCTAAGCCAAGCCAAAAAATAAAGCTGAGAGCGAGTGTCAAGGCAATGGGACTGAAGAACCTCTCTAGAGCCAGGATGCAATTGAAAGCAATGGAGGCACTCGCCAACACAAGTCATGGTGTTCTTCTATTTTGGTTGGCACCATAACGGTGCCACATGGTGCCGAATAAGGAAGGAGGAGCTATGACCAGTTGCCACGTGGTCCCGTTATGGACAAAAAAGACATAATGGCTGAGCCCTTACTGTTATGGCCATCCGGCTAAGCCGCACAAGCCAGATTGGCCGAAGGGAACTGACCAAAATAAATCTATGCACAAGCCTAATCACAATTGTCTTTCTTGTCTATGACACATGTGACATGTGTGGGTTTTTCCCCAGGTCTTGGGACTCGTTGGAAACTAGGAAGTTCCTCCTAGAAAGAGATTTAATCAGATTTAATAAGATTTAAGAGATTAAATAAGATTTAATAAGATTTAATAAGATTTAAGAGATTTCAGCATGCTATCCATTTCATTAATATTTGTGTTACTTCTTATTACTTATTTCAGAAGGAAATAAAACCCCAGCTTTGGTTAGATCAATTAAAATGTTTCAAGTGCATTTAAATATACTTGAATATAAGCTGACCCGAATATAAGCCGAGGCATCTAATTTTACCACAAGAAAACTGGGAAATCATTGACTCAAGTATAAGCCGAGGGTGGGAAATGTCAGAAATAAAAATAGATACCAAAAAATTACATTAATTGAGGCATCAGTAGGTTAAATATTTTTGAATATTTACATAAAACCGTAATTTAAGATAAAACAGTCCAACTCTGGTTAAATCATTATTCTCATCTTCTTCAATGTAAATTTGCTTATGTATCCTTTTAATAAAAATATAGTAAAATAATATATGTACAGTAGAGTCTCACTTATCCAACATAAACGGGCCGGCAGAACGTTGGATAAGCAAATATGTTGGATAATAAGGAGAGATTAAGAAAAAGCCTATTAAACATCAAAATAGGTTATGATTTTACAAATTAAGCACCAAAACATCATGTTATACAACAAATTTGACAGAAAAAGTAGTTCATTACACATTAATGCTATGTGGTAATTACTGTATTTACAAATTTAGCACCAAAATATCACAATGCATTGAAAACATTGACTACAAAAATGCGTTGGATAATTCAGAATGTTGGATAAGTGAGACTCTACTGTAATAATAATCTTAAATACAGGAAAATAATACATGTAATAATAAATAGAATAGAATAATAAATATAATAATAATAATAATAATAATAATAATAATAATAATAATAATATCAGAATGACATAATAATACATTTATTATGTCACTCTGATCTTATTATTATTACATTTATTATTCTACTCTACTTACTTTACATGTATTATTTTCCTGTATTTATTACTCTAAAAATAGAGTAAAATAAATGTAATAGTAGCAACAATAATAGAGTACAATAATAAATGTAATAATAATAGAGTAAAATAATAAATATAATAATACCAATAATAATAGAGAAAAATAATAAATGTACCATATATTCTCGAGTATAAGCTGACCCAAATATGCCAACCAGGACCCTCACCCAAGTATAAGCTGAGAGGGGCTTTTTCAGTCTTAAAAAAAGGGCTGAAAAACTATGCTTATACTCGAGTATATACAGTAACTAAAATATCCCATTTAACTAGAAAATGTTTCTTGTAAACCACCCCAAGTCATTGTTTTTAGTATTGCCGTGTAATGTTCTCATTACCAAGAAAAGGACAAGAAGAGGGAAAAAATCCACAGGAATTCATTGCAGGTAACTGTTAAATGAGTACTACAACTCCTTTTGAAGAGTTACATTTAAGCTCTAAGTTTTATATTTTTTTCCCCTTAACTCTAGTTTTACAAGGTCTCTAACACTTGCTAGGATAAAAAATGACAATGAAATCTGTCAGAGTAAAGCATGGCGGCTACATTATATACATCACCCTGGTGACACTTGACTGTAACATCTATGTTGTGTATAGCCATGCGATATATGGCTCTTTCATGGCAATACTAATCACAATCCCCAAACCCTGAGAGAATTAATCTCTCACAGGTTGGTAGGAGAGGAAAAGAATGTTAGACAGATGGCATGAGAAAATAATGCATGAAGTTTTATTTTATAAACTGTGATTAATTCTATTTCATTTTATTACCCTAGAGGCCCAAAGCTTCCCCACCCGCCCAAATCCCTAAACCTTATGCGCATAAATATGGTGACACTTAAATTTCTAAACTATAGCACAGTGTCAGCTGCTTATATTTACCCTAGCATGTGTGTGTCTGTAGGGATATTTGGGGAGACTACAAATGGCATATTGCGTTCAAAGCCATACTCAGGAATGTTTAGATAAATTCTGAAAAAGGATTAGAGAAATCTTTATACATCAATTCTTTAGAAGCAGTTCTTACTCATGGCCACAAACTAGAACCTCCAGATTTGGAGATAATGGTCTGAAGACTACCAAAAAGGAACAGCAGTGGGATTTCCTGAATGTACATTCAGGACATCAGTCTCCATCAACCTGGGTCCCTTCAGATACGTTGCCTATCATTCCTGGTATCTCCTGGCTGGAACTGATGGAATGCCATAGTTGGAGAACATCTGAAAACTCATGGGTTCACCATGCTGTTTGGTCCAAGCCAGGATAAATGTTTTATCTCAGGCCTAAACAACGATGATGATGATGATGATGATGATGATGATGATGATGATTTCATTTCTATCCTGTTTCTTCTCCCGTGGGTGGGATTCAAAGTAGCATACAAAATATAAAATTCATACAACTACAGTAGAGTCTCACTTATCCAAGCTAAACGGGCCAGCAGAAGCTTGGATAAGCAAATATCTTGGATAATAAGGAGGGATTAAGGAAAAGCCTATTAAACATCAAATTAGGTTATGATTTTACAAATTAAGCACCAAAACTTCATGTTATACAACAAATTTGACAGAAAAAGTAGTTCAATACGCAGTAATGTTATGTTGCAATTACTGTATTTACGAATTTAGCACCAAAATATCACGATATATTGAAAACATTGACTACAAAAATGGCTTGGATTATCCAGAGGCTTGGATAAGTATGTATTTTTACCCTTTACAATTTTATCTTGTAAATCGCCTAGAGCATCTTGGATGGAGGGCGATTAATAAGTAATTAAATGATGATGATGAATGATGATAAGCAAGGCTTGGATTAGTGAGACTCTACTGTACATCCAACCACAATCAGTTGTAGTTGCTAGGATTTATAGTTCACTTACAATCAAAGAGCATTCTGAACACCACCAACAATAGAATTGGGCCAAACTTCCCACACAAAACCCCCATGACCAACAGAAAACACTGGAGGAATTTAATAATATAATAATAATAATTTTATTTTTATACCCCGCCTCCATCTCCCCAGGGGGACTCGGGGCAGCTTACAAATATAAAACCAACATACAATAATATCAAATACCGAGAAACATGTGAATGAAAATTAAAAGGCATAAAATAAAATCACAATCATTTGTAAAACGCAAGTTGAAACGCAGTGATGAAATCATAAAGTGAACTGGGCAAAAGTGCACTGAGTGAGACTTATAAACATGAAGGAAGTTAAAGTGCTATAACATCATGAGGAGAGGCTTAAAATGGGGTGAACCCTGAGGCTCACCCTGGGAGGAATTTATTGTGATTTAGGGGAGATATAGTTCACCAACATCCGGAGAGCACTGTGAACCCAAATAACGATGGATCTGGACCAAATTTGGCACAAATACCCAATACGCCGAAATTTGAACACTGGTTGGATTGGGGGGGGGGGGGGTGTTGATTTTGTCATTTCGGAATTGTAATTTCTGGGATTTATAGTTTAGATATGATTAATTAAGACCCTCAGACGTATGTGTTTTTTTCTGATGGTCTTTGGCGACCCCTCTGACACCCCGTGGTGACCCACCCCGGGGGTCCCGACCCCTAGGTTGAGAAACACTGATCTACTATATCCCATTGACGTTGAGAATTTAAGGTTTCTGAATCATTAAGTCCTGAATCACTGAAGACATTGAGTTGATGTTCCACTAAGAGGCTTTGGTTCGTGCTGTCACTATTTTCTTGGAAATATTCCTCTTCCTCTTAAGCCGCCTTATGAAACATATGGATCTCCCCTTTCAGTGAGGCAACATTTGTGTCTCTGTGTGTCGGTAAATGTTTACCACAGAGATCAAGCATATTAAGAGGAGGTTCTTATAATCAAATCAGCAACACAGGAAAAGCTGTTGAATGCCATGGGGCCTGTAGTTTTGGTTGTTGCCGTTAAGCTTCAAAGTTAACTTTACATTGTTAATCGCATAAAATCTCTCAAATAATTAGCATTTGCTATTCACTGGGGCTAAGCATTTAGTAGGATTTAACAGTAATTAATTAGGTGCTTCCCCCAAAGTTTGCCAACCATTTAAAGTAAAATTTGCAGAAGATAAATCTCATAGAATATTCCACTGATGTGCAAAACAAATCTCAGTTATTTAAGCGTTTTCTTTTCCAACATGGTGATAGCTGAGGAGTGTGAATCCTGAGACTCTTCAGTTGTTGGTTGTATTTCCAGAAGTTCCGTTAGCCAATGGTGAAAAACATTGGGAATTACATTCCAACCACATTTTCTGATATGCTCACAGAAAAAGACTAAGAAAATGGTGACACTGCTGTTGAGTATAGATTAGAGTTGTGCAATCCAAGTAAATTGCAAGCCGTTTCGTGTCCTGGCTTTTGGTGGGTCCCTGATCCATTTTTTGGGAGCCTCCTGAAATTGGGAGGGCAGATATCTGTTTTTGCTCTGGGGGTGCTGGAAGATCCGCCGTCTATTGGCAGACAGAATAGATATGAACACTACCAGATGGCTCCACACCCAGGTGGAAAATCATGTTGAAAGAGTTGATATAAATTGCTTTACTCCAAATCAGAGGCAAGTCTTGAGCAGAGTACTACAGACGGTAGACTGGTGGTTACTGCATGTATGTTGCACCCCAAAGGAGCACTCTGAAAACCACACTGTGGCCAGGCATTCAAGTAAAGCAGTTTATTGAGGGTTATATATATATATATATATATGTGCAAGCAAACAGCTGAAAGAGTCAATAGATTCAGTAGTCCATAATATAATGTCCACAATAGTTCAAAAGATAGTTCTTCAAAGTCTTTCAGAATTATAATCCACAAACAGAACTCGAAGAGTTCCAACGAAGAGTCAATGTCAGTAAGCAGTCAGGAGTTGCAGGAATCAGGGACAAGATGCAGCAAAACAACAACTGTAATCCACCTGGAAGGTATTCCTTGGAAAGCAGGGAAACCAGAGTAACATGGCGAAGTATACTCAAGAGTAACAAGGCACAGACTCAAACTGGGTATCTTGGAAACAGCACGGGAACAAGGCAAGGATCAAGAGACAGGAACGGAGATGCTTCTCCCTAGAATGGCAATGTTGACACCACAACGTAAACAAGGAGCGAGGTCCCTTTAAGGAAAACTCAAGGCTACCGCTCAATGAGATCCAGGGCAATCACAGCTTCACAAGGGAAAGTTTATTCATTACAGTGCTTGAGAGCCAAGCGTTTACTTCTTCTCAGCACTTCCCTTTGACTCCTATCCTGTGAGATAGATTGTCTGTGATCAAAAGACACATCCTCCTCTATCACAACTCCATCTGGTGAAGCCAGCCTTGAGTTAACATCGGAATGTTCCCCAATTAACTTCAGGCACCTGCAAAGACATTGGGCTCTGATCCAAGTCCCGGAGAGGCTCAAAATCCAAATCAGCCTCTGAGTCCCACTCCGTCTCCTGTGGAGGGCCAGATCCTTACGGCTGAGCTATAACAATGTAGTGGGATTCCAAAGAAGCAGTCATAGTGTGCAATATTCACATTATTACAAGACAACGGAGGCTTATTCTAAGCTTGGAAATAGTTTTGTGGCAATTTCACAGCTAATTACTTCAGAACAGGGATTTCCCTGCCATTAGGACTGCATGGGGAGCCTAGAACCAGAGCTCATTGTGCTTTTACATGAGACTGTGTTTGTGAGAAAGAACTTATTAACACATCACATCACATATTAAGGAAAAGGCAAGCAATGATAACATTGTCTAATAAGTAGACACTAGGAACCTGTGGCCAGCTTTGGGTTATAATACTATCATTTAGTGTATTTTTTAAAATGTCAATCACATGTACCGTGGTTAGCTTAAAGCAATGTACTGTTTGAGTGATTCTAACAGCCCTTGTGGATTATATAATATATAACTAGTACCATTATAATTATTATTGCTCATACTGATGGGAGTGAGTGTGCAAATGAGTGCAGTTGCTAGAAATCCCTTCCCTTCTCATTCCTACTCCATCTTTCTTTTTTGGCTATGCTTATGATTACATATTTTAATTGATGTTTAGATACTTAACTATCATGTGTCCATTCCTTGCTGTATTTTAATGTTTTTCCCCATCTCAGTCTACTGGGTAAAAATTATCGTTATGATGATGTTGGATTCCACACTTTCTCTCTTTCTGCTACTCCAGACATGAAATTAGGCTAGAAGCTAGAGAGGCAGCCCATGGTTGCTGTATTTCCCACACCAGCTCTTCGGTGTCCAATTAATAGAACGCCGAAATGGAAACTTGCATGTGCAGAATATTTTTTTAATGAATCTTCTAAAACTAATTTGCTTAATCTTTGAAAATAACTATTTGAGGACTGAATACCCGGTGCCCTTAAAATGGTGTTTTCCATTGCTACAGTGTCAAGATAATGTGTCTTGAACATCAAGGTGTACGATTCTGGGTTATTTTTGCTTTAGGCAATATTTCATGCTTCCTTGTGAATATTACAATTTCTCTCTCCGACCTCTCAATCTGTTGGAATTTAGCATTAGTCCTGCTTCATTTTACCTAAGGCTGGCCTACTTGGAGATTCCTTGATTTGTGGTTTTCAAAGTGCTCTTGAGTACACCTGCTACAAAGTTCTTACTCAAGCACTTAACTGGATTTTTTTTCACCCCGGCTACCATAAGTATGAACTTGGCAGCTGAACTCCTGACTTTGTCTGTATAACTTCATTGCTTATGCAATCTGCAACTGACTGGCCACTTGCTCGGATTCTCATGTGTATGTGCTCTTTTCTGCAATGCAGACAAATGGAAAATTGCACCAAAAGAAGTTGAGGACAAGTCTGCAGCATGTAATCACATCTGTTACTATCTACCTTGTTTTCCTGAAAATAAGACAGTATCTTATATTAATTTTTGCTCCCAAAGATGTGCTAGGTCTTATTTTCAGGGGATGTCTTATTTTTCCATGAAGAAGAATTCACATTTATTGATGAACAAAAAATGAACATTTATTATATAATGTAACTAGTTGTGCCCGGCCACGCGTTGCTGTGGCATTGTCTGGTGGTGTTGGTGAGAAATTGTTGAGGTAGTGGTGGTACTGAATGTCTGTTGTATGGTTGTCTTTATGTTTAGTATGTACACTAAAGTGGATTATATGGCAGTGCGGAGTCAAGATAATCCAGTTCAAAGCAGATAATATAAGATTATAAATGGGTTATATAGCTGTGTGGAAGGGCCTTGAGTCTACACTGCCATATAATCCAGTTAAAATCCGATAATCTGTGGAAGAGGCCTAAGTGAGGCCTAACTGTGCCTGTCCCCTGGGCTGAGGAGGTTGCTAGGAGACCAAGTGGGCGGAGCTTAGCCTTCAAACTGGCAGCAATTGGCTAAAAACTATTATTCCTCTCCCTGTAATTAGGACTTTATTTTTCTTTTCTTTTTGTTGTATCAACCTAGAGCTGTGAATGATGGGTTGTGTTGTCAAATTTCGAAGTTGGGGGGCCTGTAGTTTTGTTGTTTTGTCCGCTGCCCTGATGCCATCACTCTTTTATATATATAGAAGTAGTTGTCATCACCAAACAGCATAACTAGACAAACTGTGAATCCTATCAAAAATGTTATGTTACTACCATTATTTCCAAGTACAGTGGAGTCTCACTTATCCAAGCTAAACGGGCCGGCAGAAGCTTGGATAAGCGAATATCTTGGATAATAAGGAGGGATTAAGGAAAAGCCTATTAAACATCAAATAAGGTTATGATTTTACAAATTAAGCACCAAAATACCATGTTTTACAACAAATTTGAGAGAAAAAGCAGTTCAATACGCAGTAATGTTATGTTGTAATTACTGTATTTATGAATTTAGCACCAAAATATCACAATATATTGAAAACATTGACTACAAAAATTCCTTGGATAATCCAGAACCTTGGATAAGTGAGGCTTGGATAAGTGAGATTCTACTGTACAACAATCTATGGCACGTACATTTACTGATCCTGCATGCTCTGGTGTTCTGTTTGGCGGGCATGCTTCCAAACATAAACTTTGCTAGGTCTTGCTTTTGGAGGAGGCCTTATATTTAGCAATCTAAGGTCTTATTTTCAGGGGATGCCTTATTTTTCCATGAAGAAGAATTCACATGTATTGATGAACAAAAAAAGGACATTTATTATATAATGTAAAGTAGTTGTCATCACCAAACAGCATAACCAGACAAACTGTGCATCCTATCAAAAATGTTATGTTACTACCATTATTTCCAAGTACAACAATCTATGGCACGTACGTTTACCAATCCTGCAACGTTCTGGTGTTCTGTTTGGCAGGCATGCTTCCAAACACAAACTTTGCTAGGTCTTATTTTTAGAGGAGGCCTTATATTTAGCAAAAAGAAGAATTCACATTTATTGATGAACAAAAAAGGACATTTATTATATAATGTAAAGTAGTTGTCATCAGCAAACAGCATAACCAGACAAACTGTGAATCCTATCAAAAATTTCTTGTCACTACCATTATTTCCATGTATGATACGTACATTTACCAATCCTGCATACTCTGGTGTTCTGTTTAGCGAGCATGCTTACAAACACAAACTTTACTAGGTCTTACTCTTGGAAGAAGCCTTAGCAATTCAGCAAAACTTCTTATGTCTTATTTTCAGGGAAATAGGGTACCTATGGAAATTCCCATACGTATTCAGAACTGGCTCCCTCCAAACTGGAAGAATTGGAGGGTGTGTAGCATTGACTGGTTGATATTTAAGAGAGGCTTTGTGAATTTGAAAACGCTCAGGATTATTATTGTTGTATTTTGCTTTTCTCTGAAGCAATGTCAAGATTAAGGTTCTGCTGATCTGCATTGCAACACACGCACTCACAACGCACCCACCATCTTTCAAATGTCTGCCCCATGATTGTGCTGTCTGTGCCGGTACATAAATGTGATTTTTTATCGCTTCCAATCCGGGGGGCAGCCTTGCATCACAATTAAAATTGAGGCTGTCAGTTGTACTAGAGCATTTGGGATCGTGTGCCAACATAAATAATTTATCACTTGCCGAGGAGTTTTCTCCTCCTTTTACTTTCTTTATCGCTTTCTTTATCGTTTGATAACAAAAAAAAACTGGGGGAGAGAAAACAACAAAAAAGGGGCAATTTGATTTTCTATTAAGAATATAAAGAGATGGTAATTATTATGTTACACAAAGTGGGGGCGTAGGTGTTCTTAATGTGCGTAGAGTCCAACAGCAGTGTGCTGAAATAATGTTTAATGTAGAGCACATACCCATAGGATGAGAAACAAATTAGCTGTGTTGGTAAAGAAGGAGGACAAGGCTGCTTATGTCTATGAATTTAGAATATCTGGGTCTTTCAGCACATTTGCATTTCCCTTCTCAAACTTTTCACACTGAAATAAATAATAATAATAACAACAACAACAACAATAAACATTGACAAAATTATGACCTGTCAACTGCAAAAGGCCACCCTACTGGGATCTGCGTGCACCATTCAAAAAATACATCACACAGTCCTAAATGCTTGGGAAGTGTTCAACTTATTTTCTGTGATACAAAACCAAACATATATACAGTAGAGTCTCACTTATCCAACACTCGCTTATCCAACGTTCTGGATTATCCAAGCCATTTTTGTAGTCAATGTTTTCAATGCATTGTGATATTTTGGTGCTAAATTTGTAAATACAGTAATTACTACATAGCATTACTGTGTATTGAACTACCTTTTCTGTCAAATTTGTTGTATAACATGATGTTTTGGTGCTTAATTTGTAAAATCATAACCTAATTTGATGTTTAATAAGCTTTTCCTTAATCCCTCCTTATTATCCAACATATTTGCTTATCCAACATTCTGCCGGCCCATTTAAGTTGAATAAGTGAGACTCTACTGTATCTCATTTGCTGTTTCATACTCTGTTTTTGTGTCCATAATAATAATAGTTACCCACCTTTCTTCATGGTGATTCTGTAATTGGATCACCTTTTGGGCGCCTTTTATAACCTCCCCACTTTTTTAAAGCAGTACCTATTTATCTACTCACATTTTTGTTTTCAGCCTGCTAGGTGGGCAGGGAGCTGGGGCTAATGGCGGGTGCGGCGGTGGGTACATAGGTGACTGTGGAGCCCTATTATTGACCCACATGTTCTTCCATGGTGATGGCATCCGATTCAAGATGGAAGGCGGTCCTGGTCAGGGTTGGCTCGACATGCCTTCCCCTTGGCATGTTTCTCCCTTTTGCCCTCCGTTTGTGCCTCTTCAAATTCCACAGCACTACTGGTCACAGCTGACCTCCAGTTCCAACCACTCAGTCCATGGCTACAAAACACGTCTATCCTTCTTCTGAAGTGAGCTAGTAAACAAACAGGGATGATGACAACAGAGGCAGTGATAGACTTAGAAAGGAGGGAAGCAATAGTGAGTGAGATAGTTTGTGTGTGTGTGTCAGGAGTGGCTTGAGAAACTGCAAGTCGCTTCTGGTGTGAGAGAATTGGCCGTCTGCAAGGACATTGCCCAGAGGACATTGTCTGGATGTTTTGATGCTTTTGCCATCATTGTGGGAGGCTTCTCTCATGGGAAACTGGAGCTGACAGAGGGAGCTCATTCACGCTCTCCCCAGGTTGGATTTGAACTGGCAACCTTCAGGTCAGCAGTCCTGCCAGCACAAGGGTTTAGCCCATTGCGCCACCGGGTGATGACAGAGGAGAGGACCGTGTAGCAGCATTGGTGATGTTTCTCCTCTGACATCAGAATATCAGGGCACCACTACAGGAATCTATATATATATATATAAAAGGGTAATGAAATTTCAGCCTAGGACAAAACAACAAAACTACACATCCCAGAAACACTAAACTTGGCAGCACAACCCCTCCTCCATGCCTCTACGTTCATACAACAAAAAGAAAAGAAAAATAGAGTCCTAATTAGAGGGAGATGAATAATTGTTTTTATCCAATTGCTGCCAGTTAGAAGGCTAAGCTCCAACCACTTGGTCTCAGAGCAACCTACTCAGCCCAGAGGACAGGCAGAGTTAGGCCTCACTTAGGCCTCTTCCCCACTGCCTATAAAATACAAATTATTTGATTTTAACTGTATTATATGGCAGTGTAGATTCAACGCCCTTCCACACAGCTCCCAACAGATGGCCACCCAGCCTCTCAATACTAATACTAATAATAATAATAACAACATCATCATACAATCCTAAGGTTTGGAGTGACCCCTAAGGATCATCCAGATCAATTTCCTTCTACCATGCAGGAGGACACAATCCAAGCACTCCTGACAGATGGCCATCCAGCCTCTACATAATAATGATGATGAAGATGATGATGATAATAATAATAATAATAATAATAATAATAATAATAATAATACCACCTGCCAGCAGCAAAGAACTGGTGGGATCACAAACCAGCAAAGGTCGTGGAAAATGAGCACGCAAAGATACTGTGGGACTTCCGAATCCAGACTGACAAAGTTCTGGAACACAATACACCAGACATCACAGTTGTGGAAAAGAACAAGGTTTGGATCATTGATGTTGCCATCCCAGGTGACAGTCGCATTGATGAAAAACAACAGGAAAAACTCAGCCGCTATCAGGACCTCAAGATTGAACTTCAAAGACTCTGGCAGAAACCAGTACAGGTGGTCCCAGTGGTGATGGGCACACTGGGTGCCGTGCCAAAAGATCTCAGCCGGCATTTGGAAACAATAGACATTGACAAAATCACGATCTGCCAGCTGCAAAAGGTCACCCTACTGGGATCTGCACGCATCATCCGAAAATACATCACACAGTCCTAGACACTTGGGAAGTGTTCGACTTGTGGTTTTGTGAAACGAAATCCAGCATATCTATCTTGTTTGCTGTGTCATACAACATCGTTGTGTCAATAATAATAATAGAAGCATAGAATCCAAGAGTTTGGAGAGACCCCTAAGGGCCATCCAGCCCAACCCTTTCTACTATGCAGCAGGACACAATCCAAGCATTCACAACACATGGACAACGTATAAATACTATACAATACTACACAGGGACATAGACCCCCTCTACCCTCACCACTTTCACAGTACACAAACAACCAAATACATACTAAACATAAAGACAACCATACAACAGACATTCAATACCACCACTACCTCAACAAGTTCTCACCAACACCACCAGACAATGTCACAGCAACACGTGGCCGGGCACAGCTAGTATTATATAAAAGTATTATAGATTCCCAAAATATGTGTAAAATGATGTCCCAAAACACATGAAAAAGGAGATTCCAAAACTGTTAAAATAATCACAGATTACAACTAAAGTTGTATGGGATTTCAACGTGGCATTTCCAATCTATCAATGACCTGGAAGCATTGGGGACTAGACTGAATCAGAGATCACCAATGGACTGTTTTGAACAGAGTCATTCCCTTTGCTTTGCATCATGTATTCTTGAACAAATCACTTCTGGGAGCTCATGAATGTCCAACAAGTCATGTATTCATAACCTAGAAATTATTTTGCCCTGTAGTTCAGAGAAGAAGTCAGTAGTCCTAGTATATTTATTTTTAGTGCTGGGCATTGCTTTGGCATCTACAGATACCTAAAATTAAAGTTGACTTTGTTATCTGCTTGAATGACAGCAATAAATTAACTCCCCAGTGCAGTGAACATTAACTTCATCTTGACATAAATGTTGATTCCATTAATATGGATGACTAGAATAAATTGCGGGAAGGGTAATGCTTTGTTCATAATGACATTGTTTTCAAGTGAGATGTTTAATACATATTTATTTGTTCAAATATTGATGGATGCATTGCAACACAATGAAATTCATATTGTGTTGACCACACGCATCTTTTCAAATCTAAGGTGATTCAAAACATTATCTGAATTAAATGAAATGTAATACTTTAAGTAATTTTAGCACTTGCCAGGAAGCTTTGAGGGTATTTATGCAGCCATCAAAACTCCCATGAACAATGCGCTGCTCCATAAAAAATCAGCACAAGCTTTAATCAGGAGAAATTAATGTCACAAGCAACATTAATTTGCTTGTCAAATTGAATAAATTATTTTGCGTGATTTCTTCTTTTTATTATTATTACACTTAACTAGTGCTGCACACACTGATGAAAACCATAGGTCTGATTTTTATTTTTGAAAGCCTCATGCTATACTACCAGGTAAAACCAGATCTCATAAAGGCTTGTTCAAATTTAATTTAAATGGTGCTGACTGTTACTAGATTTTATGGGTCACCGAACACATTCCTATGGTGAGCTTCAGTTTTTCCTCCAGCTGTCTTTGAATATAATGTTAGATACTAAACGTGAAACAGCCTCGAAGCCTTCTCAACAATGTTTTAATTTTAAAAAATCAATTTCATTTAATCTAGCTATAGGTATTGGTGCATGTGTGTGCTCGTCTGTGAGTGTAATAAAATGTGTGTTCTATTATAGGATATCCCAAAGGATTTTGTAGGTAGGTAAGTCTAAATCGACACCATATAAGCCAGTGGTTCTCAACCTGGGGTCCCCAGATGTTTTTGGCCTACAACTCCCAGAAATCCCAGCCAGTTTACCAGCTGTTGGGATTTCTGGGAGTTTAAGGCCAAAACACCTGGGTTTTGGAATCACTGGGTTGCTGCGAGTCTTTCGGGCTGTATAGCCATGTTCCAGAAGCTTTCTCTCCTCTGGCAGGCATCCCCAGGGGTTGTGAAGTGACCTCTGAGGATGCCTGCCACAAACGTGGGTGAAACATCAGGAGAGAAAGCTTCTGGAACATGGCTAGGTAGCTCGAAAGACTCATAGCAACTATCTCTTTGTCCATTTCTATTTGCAATCTGAATTCATAGAATCATAGAATCATAGAATAATAGAGTTGGAAGAGACCTCACAGGCCATCCAGTCCAACCCTATTCTGCCAAGAAGAAGGAAAATCGCATTCAAAGCACCCCTGACAGATGGCCAGCCTCTGCTTAAAAGCCTCCAAAGAAGGAGCATCCACCACACTCTGGGGCAGAGAGTTCCACTGCTGAACAGCTCTCTCTCACAGTCAGGAAGTTCTTCCTAATGTTCAGGTGGAATCTCCTTTCCTGAAGTTTGAAGCCGTTGTTCCACATCCTAGACATGCTCCCTCCTCCCTATGACTTCCCCCCTTATATTTGTACATGGCTATCATGTCTCCTCTCAGCTTTCTCTTCTGAAGGCTAAACATGCCCAGCTCTTTAAGCCGCTCCTCATAGGGCTTGTTCTCCAGACCTTTGATCATTTTAGTCGCCCTCCTCTGGACACTTTCTAGCTTGTCAACATCTCCCTTTAATTGTGGTGCCCAGAATTGGACACAGTATTCCAGGTGTGGTCTGACCAAGTGTTGTGACTCAGCCTTTGTGTGACTCTGATGAGGATTCTGGGATGCAGTTTCAAGATGATGGGATTCAGGTTCAGGATGAGTTTCAAGATAACTCTGATGGGAATTATGGGATTCAGGTGCAGAGTGTTCCTGCTGTGGGAGATGAGGAGCAGAGAGGCTTTCCCAAGGGAAGAAATGATGTTCTTACTGATGATGATTTTCAGATGCAAGAAGCAGAAAGGGAGAGCAGCTCTGAGCCTCAGCCTGATAACACTATTGACCCCTGTGGCCTTGAAAGCGAAAGTGATGAGGCTGCTTCTCTAGATTGGGCTAGTCATTTGGAATTTCAGGGGTTGCGCAGAAGTCTCAGAATAGCAAATAAGAGGGAGGGCAAAGGGCAAAGAAATGCCTTCATGTTATGCTATTAAAACAGTCTGTTGAGAGGGAAATCTTCATCAAAGCAATTTCCTCGCTTGAATCAAGAACCAAGTCTGCTTCCCTGTATTATCTTGTAGCCTGGATGTATCCTCGTTTCTGGGACTTTGGCTCCATTTTAAGGACCTTGCATCATGCCTAATGTTTGCATGGATTTGTCCTTACAGCCTTGTTTTTGTAACTATCTTTTGGAACTGAGCTTTTACCTTTTATGAACTTTTATGAACTTTTTTCTGGGACTTTGGCTTTGTTTTAAGGACCTTGCTTCATGCCTAATGTTTGCATGGATTTGTCCTTACAGCTTGGTTTTTGTAACTACCTTTTGGAACGGAGCTTTTACCTTTTATGAACTTTTATGAACTTTTATGAACTATCTTTTCCTTTATTTCCTTATTTCCTAATAAACTACATTATCTATCTTTTCCTTATTTCCTTATTTCCTAATAAACTACATTCTGTGTACAGCCTGGTGTCTTTAGCAAGGTGAAGCTAACCTGAGGTGCGACACCAAGGTGGAATAAAGGGGTAGCACGACTTCTCTGAATCTAGACACTATATTCCTTTTGATAAAGGCCAAAATCCCATTGGCTTTTTTAGCAGCCGCATCACATTGTTGACTCATGTTTAACTTGTTGTCCACGAGAACTCCAAGATCTTTTTCACACGTACTGCTTTTCGAGCCAACCATCCCCCATTATTCTTTGCCAAGGACTCTGCTGAAGCTTGGAAGAACACAGTTCTCTTCTCAGAGAAAACCGAAGCTAAATAAGTATTGACCTGTTCTACCTTCTCATTTTGATCTGTTAGCATTTCACCATCCTTACTGAGCAGCAGCCGCCTCCAGTTTTCTTGAAAGAGGAGGCAATGGAACAGCAACAAAAAGCAGTGCAGTTGCTTCCGTGGTCTTTCAAGAGATGAAGAGCGGCAGCAGGCTCCCCAGCAAAGGCCAACTCTATGCGCAGACAGCTATTACTTCATCTCCTGCCTCTGATCCAATGCGCTATGTGAGGGATAACCAAGAAAACCAACCCTTAGAAGCCAACCTAGAGCAGCCCATTGTGGCAGCTCTCCAGAGCAATATGAGATTTTGCTGGAGTGGGATGTGATATGCTACACTTTCTAAAGAAATGACATCAGTCAGGCTCATCCGTTCACATGAAAGAAAGTTAAAGCGGCAACACAACACAAGTGCTTCTACTTAAACTTAGCAGAACCCATGCATCTTAGGGAGGGACTCACAGAAGAAGCTTTCAATGGATTTTTGTCCTTTAAAGGCAACTCCTCTTTCTGCATGTCTACCATAGACAACTTTAGGTTTTGGCTTTCTTTATCATTTTACCATTGAAGCAAACACCACTGAGGAATGGATTCTTCCTGCCCATGTCGTTGGGACTTTGGAGCAAATTTAGAGAGAAGAAGGCTTTAGGCGACACATAATACTGATACAATTTTACTGATTAGAGGTGTGCACAAAGCCGAAAATACACGTTGAATTCGTGTGACCCCTCTTTTGAGTCTAAAGTGTTTTGAAAAATTCGTAAGGAGTTGATGTTGCATCTATTATGGAATTCCAAAAATCCTGTTCCTTCTCCTCCCCTTAATTCCATAAATGTAATTGTGTCTTAATATGATCCTGTATATGGTTTTTAGATTAGCTTGCAAAAGATGAGACAGGCAGATCTCAGGTCTTCTCTTAGTGTTTTTCTTGAATTAGTAAAGGGTGTGATGTCTTTTCTTCATGTTCCCTCCTCTTCATACTCTCAAAGTATGATGCTTAAAAGGGAGGCAATATCTCCAAGGGATGGGTAATGCAAGGCTTGTCTTTTAGTCTGGGAACTTGTGCATTCATTAAAATAATGACATTCCAAAATGGGCAGTGTCATTATTTGCGCTGTTAACAAATAGAGGAAAATGGGTTTCTCGTATCTCTGGTCGTATTATTGAGAGAACTGTTTTAATGCTTTCTGGATGAAGCTTATGATGAAAAAAAACCCACAGTTCTTCTAATTAGGCCTGTTTATGTAAGTCTGACACAGGGTTTGGATATGCATTATTTAATTTAAATTGGATTGCCCCAACACTGAATAAACATCACATTTCCCCAAGACTTGATGCATGCAGTCTGAACATGGTGAGATGTGGTTGTTTGTTCTTTCAAAATGGCTTAGCTTTTGATGAATCATTGACCACTTTTAAATGAATACAAACTGCGCGACAGACAAGTAAACAACTATTAAAGAATATGCAGAGGCGGATCACTGTACACAGCAGGATAGCTGCACAATATTTATAAAAATAGGTTGACCACGTATTGGAAGACTTACTTAAAGTATTCCAAAATAGTCAGGATACATGTTTCTTTAGTGCAGTGGTTCCCAAACTTTTTTTGACCAGCGACCACTTTGACCAGGGACTACGTTGGCCAGGGACCACTTTGACCAGGGATCACTGACCAAGGATGGGACCACTTTCACCTGGGACCACTTTCACCTGGGATCACTTTGACCAGGGATCACTTTGACCAGTGACCACTTTGACCAGGGATCACTTTGACCTGAGACCACTTTGACCAGGGACCTCTTTCACCAGGGATCACTTTGACCAGGGATCACTTGACCAGGGATCACTTTGATCAGGGATCACTTTGACCTGGGACCACTTTGACCTGAGACCACTTTGACCAGGGACCTTTTTCACCAGGGATCACTTTGACCAGGGATCACTTGACCAGGGATCACTTTGACCAGGGACCACTTTGACCAGGGACCACTTTGACCAGGGATCACTTGATCAGGGATCACTCTCCAACATTAGTCCCAAAAGGGTTACGAATCAGTTTTTGGTCAACTTTAGATTCAGTTTGGTTATTTGGGGTACTGATTCGGAAAATTGCATTGGATGGACCACATCAGCTCTAGTTTCTGATACAGAACATATGCCATCCAGTAGTTGCCATCTGCTCAACCACAGAACCCATATTTAATAATCTAGAACTGATGTGGTAGTAGTAATCTTTCATGTGTAGTCAGCCTCTCCCCTCCCGACATTCCTGTTGCCTTAGCACTATAAGAAGGTTTTGCAAGACCGGCCACTCTCGTTGCCACGTGGTTTCAAGGCAACAGTGTAGTAATGGTGAGGCTGTGGACCATATTTTCAATCTTACGGAAAACTGGTGGTCTGCGGACCACAGGTTAGGAATCACTACTTTACTGTCAAAGTACCCTTCTGAAGAGAATCCTACACTGACAAGAATATTCACTGTTCAAGACCTAGCATTCAAACCTATCTCAGCAAGAAAGATTGTCAACAAGTATAGCAAACCAAACTTTGCATTTGTGTCAACTTGCAAATGAAGCTTATGTTCAGGGGACCATTGTAGCACAACATCCCTCCCATGATATCAAATTTATCCTTAGGTCTCAAAGTGTCAGAATTCTTTTTAAAATGCATTCAAGAGAGACTTTAATTCAGACATCTCAGATCTCTATGCAACACATCTGTTTCCTTGCTCTCTGCAGGGTTTTCTCTCACGTAGAGTAAGGACAGCAGATGCTTCTTTGCCTTTTAGCTGGCTTCGGTCCTGCAGACGGTATTTCTATGAAAGCTTCCAATAAGCTCAAATTAGCTTATTTGAGAAACGTTAGCCTCAGCATTTCCACTAAAACCTTTTAGCGAAATATTTTGCTTGAACAAGACAAGAAAAAAGATTGAGTCTGAAGCAGGGAACCCCAGAGGAGCACAACAAAGGAAATGTAGGCTAAGGTAGCCATTGTTGGAAAAGGAGGGAGGGAGGAAGTCTTCAAGAGGAAATTGTTCAGGGCCAGAAGAGGAGATTGAGCATGGAAGGGCAAGAAAGAGTGAACAGGAAGACTGGCAGATGCTTTTTAGATCCTTCTCATAACTTCCCATCGCCAGGGTGTCATCTAGGCAACGTTGAAGGCAGCTGCATGTGCAAAAAGAGTTCTCTTGTTCCCAATTTAGTCTTAGAGGATCCAAAGCAAATGCTCAAAATGAAGAGTCATACCAATCACATCTATTGAGAACCAAGATGTTGGATGAACATAGGCAACCATAGAAAGAGTGCTGCTTCGTGATAGAGCACTAGTAGAGTCCCAAAACTCTGGAGGTCAACACCAAATTATTTGAAACCAAGGCATAATCGAGCTCCTTGAGTGCAGATCTAGCTTTTTTTGGCCTCATTTATTTTCAAAGGAAATGGAGAAAAATCTCCTGATCTGGTGTCTGCAGCCACCACCATTTTCCATCTTCTAGATACAAAACAATGATCCAAAAGGAACTTCTAGATCCCTGGTTCTCAACCTGTGGGTCCCCAGATGTTTTGGCCTTCAACTCCCAGAAATCCTAATATCTGGTGAACTGGCTGGGATTTCTGGGAGTTGTAGGCCAAAATACCTGCGGACCCACAGGTTGAGAACCATTGTTTTAGATCTTTCACTGAAAGTTTCTAGTTCTCCTTTATTTTCTATTGTGACTCATTGCTCAAAGTGGGGTACAACACAGAGATAAAGTACAATACAATTAATACACATATATTAAAATACATAGGACAAAGATTAAAATACCAATTCTAGTAAAGTTTAAATTCATTGTTTCAAATTGACTGGGTAGGCCTGCCGGAAGAGATAAGTCTTTAATTGTGTCTTAAATTTTGACAGCTCATTTAGCCATCCAATCTTTTCTGGCATATAATTAACAAATTATATTAGGCCATGGAATTATATGGAATCACTGCAATAAAATATTACAATAAGAGTGTGCACAATCATTTATTTCTCTCCAAATGTGAAAATTCTTCAGGAGCAACTTTATGTAAACATTTGATGCACTTTAATTTTAAGTTTTGGTGGTCCATGGTATTTAAATGGAGCTCATGGTAGAGATAAGAGCAGGGGTCCCCAAACTAAGGCCCGGGGGCCGGATGCCCTCCAAGGCCCTCCAAGGTCATTTACCTGGCCCCCGCCCTCAGTTTTATAATATAATATATTGTATATACATATAATATTGATAATAATATTATAATGTAATACAATATAACACTAATAATAATAGCATATATTATATTATATTACATATAATATTACTAATAATATTACAGAATAGTGGTATAGTTCAATATAGTAATATACAATGCTAATATTGTGCTATGCTAATAATATAATATATTGTATGTACATACAATTTGTAAGCCACTCTGAGTCCCTTTTGGGGTGAGAAGGGTGTGATACAAATGTAGTAAATAAATGCAGTAAATAAATAATAAATAAATAAATACATTTTAGACTTAGGCTCGCCCAAAGTCTGAAATGACTTGAAGGCACACAACAACAACAACAACAACAACAACAACAACAACAACCCTAATTAACTTGACTGTCTCATTGGCCAGAAGCAGGACCACACTTCCCATTGAAATCCTGATAAATGTATGTTGGTTAAAATTGTTTTAATTTTTAAATATTGTATTGTTCTTTCATTGTTCTTGTTGTTGTTGTTTTTGCACTACAAATAAGACATATGCAGTATGCATCGGAATTTGTTTGTATTTTTTTTCAAATGATAATCTGGCCCCTCAACAGTCTGAAGGATTGTGGACCGGCCCTCGGCTTAAAAAGATTGAGGACCCCTGGATAAGAGTATGAACTGCTTGGAACTGGGAGCAGAAGATGGAAAAGCTCTGTTCAGAAAAATACAACCAGAAGCAGGACATGGCAGAGGTCATGAATAGCTAATATCAAAAAAAATTAGAGTAGATTTAAAGAAGAACACTAAATCAATCATTTTGCCAAAATATGACATGAAGAACATCCCTGTAGAACTTAAGGACCATGATAAAATAGATTTGCACTATTAAGCATAATGGAGCCAGAGAACTCTGGACCAAAGCCAGGGACATTGTTAAGGAAGAACGTAAAGAGACACCATCTGCAGCCAAAAAGGAAGAGAAGCTTCACTGGATGACAGATGAAACTCTTCAAGCAATTAATGACAGATGAGAAGCAAAAGTAAAAGATAACAGAAATAGGGTCAGAACCATGAATAGACTGTTCAAAGATTTGTGTACAGAGGCAAATGAAAATTACTGTCTTGATGTAGAGAAAGAGAAGAAGACAACAAAAAAGGGTAAACAAGATAATTTGTCTGCAATCTCTGAGAACCCAACGGGAAATTTCAACCAATACAAAAAGTAAAAGCACACACTCAAGAAAAAAAATAACCATCATTGGAACAACACACTGAAGAAGATGAAGACATGAAAGGATGAGAGATTAATACAACAAAGAAACATTTGAAGATAAAGCCACGTATTTTTGAAAGTGAATTAGAAGTTGCTTTCACAAAGTACTTGAGAGGGATAAATCAGCAATAGTTGAAATGTCAATAGAGATGTTCAAATTTCACAGACAAAAATCACTTGTATTCTAACTAAAATAGTTATGGGAAAAGAAACAGTGATCTATACATTGGTAACTCTTGATATACAGTAGAGTCTCACTTATCCAAGCTAAACGGGCCGGCAGAAGCTTGGATAAGCGAATATCTTGGATAATAAGGAGGGATTAAGGAAAAGCCTATTAAACATCAAAATAGGTTATGATTTTACAAATTAAGCACCAAATCATGTTATACAACAAATTTGACAGAAAAAGTAGTTCAATATGCAGTAATGTTATGTTGTAATTACTGTATTTACGAATTTAGCACCAAAATATCATGATATATTATAATAATAAAATAATAATAAAACTTTATTTATATACCGCCCTATCTCCTGAATGGGACTCAGGGCGGTTTACAGTCATAAAAGCAACACAAACATTACATAACAAATAATACACATTATTAAACAAAGTAAAATAATACAATTATAACAATAAATCACACTTACATGACCAGATCAAGGAGACGGGAACCATAAAACCAATATATAAAATGTATTATTGAAAACATTGACTACAATGCATTGGATAATCCAGAACCTTGGATAAGCGAGTCTTGGATAAGTGAGACTCTACTGTACATTCTAATATCCAAGCGTGGAAGATATATACAGTAACCACTAAATAATTGCATTTATCTCCCATGCAAGCAAAGTGATGCCCAATTCTTTGCAACAAAGTCTTTTACCATATATTCTTATGGAATGCTACAGATCTATATTGGGATATGAAAAGGAAGAGGCACTAAGGACCATATTTCATGGACATTTCTCTTCTTTTTAATTGCTCCTCAACCTATATCTAAACTACTTCTAATTTAGGACCTGTTACTTGGAGTGAAGGAAAGACCTCCAGGCAGGGCAAAACATGGATTTAATGTTAACCTATGAGGAGTTCACGGAATAAATAAAAAAAATTCCATGTGCTTTAAGTGATGTGTGCAGAAATAAAGATTTGTGTGCCAAGGGGGAGATAAAAAGATGACCTCTGATGATGTCTCCTCATCATAACTGGTCCTCTGAGCATAGAGTGAGGTTGCAATTCATGAGACAAAGCCAACCAGATGTAAAGTATATAATGATTGTGATTTTTTTATGCCTTTTAAATTTATTTGTGTGTTTTTGTATTTGATATTATTGAATGTTGGTTTTATATCTGTAAGCTGCCCTGAGTCCCTCTGGGGAGATGGTGGCGGGGTACAAAAATAAAATTATTTTATTATGACACAAGATAGATATGCTGGATTTCATATCACAAAATCACAAGTCGAACACTTCCCAAGTGTCTAGGACTGTGTGATGTATTTTCGGATGATGCGCGCAGATCCCAGCAGGGTGGCCTTTTGCAGTTGGCAGATTGTAATTTTGTCAATGTCTATTGTTTCCAAATGCCGGCTGAGATCTTTTGGCACGGCACCCAAAGTGCCCATCACCACCGGGACCACCTGCACTGGTTTCTGCCAGAGTCTTTGAAGTTCAATCTTGAGGTCCTGATAGCGGCTGAGTTTTTCCTGTTGTTTTTCATCAATGCGACTGTCACCTGGGATGGCAACATCAATGATCCAAACCTTTTTCTTTTCCACAACTGTGATGTCTGGTGTGTTGTGTTCCAGAACTTTGTCAGTCTGGATTCGGAAGTCCCACAGTATTTTTGCGTGCTCATTTTCCAAGACTTTTGCAGGTTTGTGATCCCACCAGTTCTTTGCTGCTGGGAGGTGGTACTTGGGGCATAAGTTCCAATGAATCATTTGGACCACATAGTTGTGCCTCTGTTTGTAGTCTGTCTGTGCGATTTTCTTACAGCAGCTGAGGATGTGATCAATGGTTGCGTCGGTTTCCTTGCACAGTCTGCATTTTGGGTCATCAGCTGATTTTTCAATCTTGGCCTTAATTGCATTTGTTCTGATGGCTTCAATTAATTAATAATAATAATAATAATAATAATAATAATAATAATTATTATTATTATTATTATTATTAAAGTGTATCTTTCTGAATAGTTTTAGCAAGATCTCCCATTTGTAAATAAGATGTTTAAGTCTTGATTGCTCTCTTGAATAAAGCTAGGAGACCACTTCTTTGACAGCAGGAGGGAAAGGATTTTGTAGGAAAATTCCAGAAATGAGACCTGTTTTCTTCCAAGATGGCCAGGGATCCAGGAGATCACACCATTAATGGTCTTTTGATCTGAATATAACAGGAAGCATTTCTCTGCCTAGAAGTCTGCTTGAAAGCACATTTATTGAGCATAGCTCCTTATCGTTTCTAGTACAGGATTTGGGTCTTGTGTTATAATTTGAGAAACTAGCCCGCTCTTCTTTCCAGATCCTATTTGTAGGCCACCATAACTGCAATTTCTCTTACAAATGGGGCACTGCAACTAAAATTACGAACGGTTATGAACAATTTATTTTGCTCAAGGAAATATATTAAGCTGCCCACGAGCCTGTAACCTCAAAACAGATGGAACATATGTCCTGTTTTGTTGCTTATCCCGGTACCCAGCTCTTACTGGTTGTGTCAGTTCAAAAGAGCTACATCACCCTAAAATGAACTGTGTGTGTTTGCCTTCTGTGCCGGAAAAGCTACGTTTTCTGTGCTTGGTTAGTTTTGCCAAGACAACAAAGCTCTTAACTATATTGTTTGCGTCTTAAAAATATGCCGAGATAGCCCTAATTTAGAGGAGTAGGTGTTCGGTGTCTAGCGATGCGATGATGTGATTATTTTAGAATCCAGACTTAATAATCTTAATTGCAGGCAGACCGAGGGAGGAATTTTTAAAACGGCAATGAACATTATTTAATTTGCACCGGCTCTGCTTCAGATGGAGGCTCTCCTGCTCATTCCACTGAATATTGGCTGCAAAGCACTGCTTTCATGTCGCAGCTGCATTTATTAATGAATCCTTGTCTTGCGGCAGATATTTGTGGAAAGCTTGACTGTGCTCTGTTCCTTCAAGAGCCTCACTCCACTCTTATACATTCCTAAGGCACCTCTTTTAGAAAAAAATATTTCCAGTAAGAAAACACTTGTCCTAAAATATTTGCCCCAGCACTCACTGCTTTCTGAAGATATAGATTTAGATAGCATAAGCCCGACGTGAAGATGAAGAATGTAAGAAAACACCAATAGATCAGAGCAAAGTCTCACCTAGTCCGGAATCCTAATCATGGTCTTTTGGGAAAGCAATTCAATGGGACTGTTGCCCACTTTTGTTGTTGTTGTTGATATGTTTTGGGAGGTTTTGGGGATTTAGACGAAGCAAAGTAAGTTAAGGTTTTCCCCTGACATTAAGTCCAGTTGTGTCTGACTCTGGGGGTTGGTGCTCATTTCCATTTCTAAGCCAAAGAGCCGGCGTTGTCCTTAGACACCTCCAAGGTCATGTGGCCGGCATGACTACATGGAGCGCCGTTACCTTCCTGCCAGAGCAGTACCTATTGATCTACTCACATTTGCATGTTTGACATTAAGTCTAGTTGCGTCCGACTCTGGGGGTTGATGCTCATCTCCATTTCTAAGCCAAAGGGCCAGCGTTGTCCTTAAGACACCTCCATGGTCATGTGGCCACAGGCATGACTGCATGAAGCGCCTTTACCTTCCCGCTGGAGCAGTACCTATTGATCTACTCACATTTGTATGTTTGACATTAAGTCTAGTTGTGTCTGACTTTGGGGTTTGGTGCTCATCTCCATTTCTAAGCCAAAGAGCCGGCATTGACCTCAGACACCTCCATGGTCATGTTGCCATAGGCATGACTGCATGAAGCACCGTTACCTTCCCGCCAGAGCAGTACCTATTGATCTACTCGCATCTACTCAGGTTCATCCACTAGTCACCCTCTGTTATTCGTGCAATTGTTGCTCAGGTTTTTAAAGAAATTGTTTAGTTATGTCTATATTTTATTGTCATACTGTCTTAAATTACTGTTTTAAATTACTGTTTTTATGTAAAGCCATGTTGTTGTTGTTGTTGGGTTTGTCCTTTTGTAAGCCGCCCTGAGTTATTATTATTATATATTATTCGAACTGCTAGGTTGGCAAAAGCTGGGGCTAACAGCAGGTGCTTACCTCACTCCCCAGATTCAAAAATGTGACCTTTTGGTTGCCCAATTCAGCAGCTCAGTGCTTTAATATGCTTCACTACTTGGGGCTCCCAAAATACTGCTGTATTTTAGTTGGTTTGGGGGCCCCGGTGGCGCAGAGGGTTAAAGCCTTGTGACTTGAAGATTGAGTTGCTGACCTGAAGGTTGCCAGGTTCGAATTCAACCCGGGGAGAGCACGGAAGAGCTCCCTCTATTAGCTCCAGCTCCATGCGGGGACATGAGAGAAGCCTCCCATAAGGATGGTCAAAACATCCGGACATCCCGTGGGCAACGTCCTTGCAGATGGCCAATTCTCTCACACCAGAAGTAACTTGCAATTTCTCCAGTTGCTCCTGACACAGAAAAAAAGTTGGTTTGGGGAGAGTTTAGATGGTTTTCAGAAAAGCGAAATCTTAGTGGATAGTTTCTTCTGTTTCCCAGAAGTGTCCGTTGAACTATTTTGTTCATGGCAGGATATGTTTTCCTTTTGTATGAAAGCTGATGAGCTTCGTGAGCAAACGATGTAAATCATAAGCTTCCCTCTGGAAAAAGGCCAATTATTTTGATATGACCTTATGTTTGAGCCACTGTCAGAACAAGACGCTAATTATTGTTGTTTATTAATGTTACGTAGCCTTCTTGATGCCTGGGATAATCTAAAGGGGGGACAGTATTGATCGGTGTACAGTAACTTTTTAATTAGTGTCAGTGACCTAGCAACAAGCAAAATTCCAAGAGGAAGGCAACAGATCAAGAACTATGGGCTTCGGATGGATGCTTAGACATTTTTGTATTTTTATTTGATTTTTTAAAAACTGATTGTTTAGTGAAGAAATGTTTTCACAACTTACAAATAGTAAATTTTATCCTTTACTATTTTATCTTGTAAATCGCCTAGAGCATCTTGGATGGAGGGTGATTAATAAGTAATTAAATGATGATGATGATGATGATGATGAAATATGACAATTCCCTCCTTTTTGGCACTAGTGGAAGGGTGTCCAGGGCCAGAATAACTCCACCACTCTCCCATAGAGAACAGAGGAAGAAAAGGTGATGGAGGAAAAGACTCTTTCCAAGACTACTTCCAAATTATTATTTTTTCTGGTACAGGGTATTTTTGGTTGTTTCATTATGCAGGACCCTGGAACCGATTTAAAATGGATTTCATTAACTAGGTGGAGCTTCCGGTGGTTTAGGGTGTTAAAGCGCTGAGCTGCTGAACTTGCAGACCGAAAGGTCCCAGGTTCAAATCCGGGGAGCGGAGTGAGCGCCCGTTGTTAGCTCCAGCTTCTGCCAACCTAGCAGTTTGAAAACATGCAAATGTGAGTAGATCAGTAGGTACTGCTCTGGTGGGAAGGTAACAATGTTCCATGCAGTCCTGCCTGTGGCCACATGACCTTGGAGGTGTCTACGGACAATGCCGGCTCTTTGGCTTAGAAATGGAGATGAGCACCAACCCCCAGAGTTGGACACGACTGGACTTAATGTCAGGGGAAACCTTTACCTTCACCTACATTAACCAGAGGCTTCTGGGAAGAGCAGGTTAGAGATGTTCAAAGATGTTTGGAGAGCTGAGGCCCACAGAAATTATGCATACAGCTCCTATATTATACTTTGCATACCCAGGAGCAAATGGTTGCAAAACTTTTCGAATTGTCAAATGGATAGAGACCAATGATGCTGCTCTTTTGACTGACACTGGATCTACACTGCCCTATATCCCAGGATCTGAGCCTATGTTGTCTGCTCATCTCAAATTATCTGGCAGTGTCGACTCATATAATCCAGTCCAAAGCAGATAATCTGGAATCAGATCCCGAGATATAGGGAAGTGTAGATCCAGCCTAAGTTAATTCAGTAGTTCTGCTTTCCTTCTCTCCAGCCCATTGCTGTCAGTTGAGAGCTGATGGAGGAGGAGCTTGAGTTTTCGCTGGAGCTTGTCTACTCCCTGCTACCTCATCCTGGCTTATTACAGCACATACTATACAAATCAGGACACTGCTAATTATTAGGCTTGTGCATAGAATTCGGTTCTTTTGTTTCCTCCATTTCATTCGGTACTTCGGAAGCATGTAACGGTAAGGACCTCTCCAGGTATGAAAACCCACTTGACACAAAAGCAAGCAGGAGTCAATCTTGGCTCCTCCCCCTCTAGTCCGCACCACAGTTGAAACCTTTTGGTTTTCCTTTATTTTCCTGGTTCTTTTTATTTAGTGGGACTGACTGGGAGTTGGGACCTGTTAGGGATTCCTCTTCTTCAGAAGAGGAAGGGGAGCAGGAAAGTGTTCATGAATCTGAGGGTGAGTTGGAATCTGAGGAGGAGATTTTGCAAGTACCCACATTTCAGGAGAGGCGAAAGGAAACAGAGCAGAGACGTCGTTCAGCTAGAATAGCTGCCAGAAATGCAGTTGTGTAATGAGGAACTGCCATAACAGCTGTGAGGGGACTCAGGGCTATAAAGCAAAAGCAGGTGTTGCCAGCTCTTGCTGGTAACAAACTGACTCTAATGCCTTTGCTCCCCTTGTGCCTGCTTCGAGTCTGCATCTGGTAAACTGCTCCTAAGAATTTATTGCTGTTTCTTTGTCTGAAGTAAGACTGCTATTTGATTTGGGACTGTATCAGAGAATAAGAACTGCATTTGCCCTAAGACTTCCTTGCTTCCTTTTGCATTATACCACTGAGTGTGCTGTTCTTTATGTTTTGCTGAAGTGAAGCAGTTTTCATTTACTTACCACAGTGTTTTAAGGCTGTTCTTGAAAGACAAAACAGGACATAATCTGAGGGACGGTGGGTGAAATGCACAAGCCTTCTACTTATTGCTGTTATTCTTGCACCTGATAAATGTCTGGCACCAGATGATATTTGCTGGAGGAAGGAATTTGATGGAACGGGTGTTGCAACAAAGCCGATGTAGTCTTACTTTTTCATATCCTTTGTTGTAGTCTGATGTATGTATCGAGTAAAAACATGAACAGAAGTACATGAGCATGCCAGATACATTTTAGATATCTAGTATCTACTCTTCCACCCATTCTTTTGCTATCCTTCCATGCAAAGTGGAAAAAGAGATGTTAGCCCATGCATTGTCTCATTCATTCCTGCATCAATTATGACTACAAGGGTATTCCATGCATAAAAAGTAGCCATTACAGAGCTGAAATAATTCCATATTTAAAGCCTGCTAATGTATTTAAGAATCTCTTCGCTTTCCACATTATCTCCAATTTCAGGATGACTATGCTCTAAAATTCATTGAATTGGGGGAAGCTAAAATTGTAAAACAAGATATGGAACATATAAATGTTGCAATATTTGGGGTGAGCAAGCTGATGGGAAGAGAATCAATATGGCAGAGGAGAGTTTTTGGATACCACGGACTGCCAAAGAGACAAATACCGTATATACTCGAATATAAGCCGAGTTTTTCAACCCTTTTTTAGGACTGAAAAAGCCCCCCTTGGCTTATACTCGGGTGAGGGTCCTGGTTGGCTTATATTCAGGTTGGCTTATACTCAAGTATATATGGTATATTTACTATTTTTCTCTAATTATTATTATTATTGACACAACAACATTGTATGACACAGCAAACAAGATAGATATGCTGGATTTCGCATCACAAAATCACAAGTCGAACACTTCCCAAGCGTCTAGGACTGTGTGATGTATTTTCGGATGATGGGCGCAGATCCCAGTCGGGTGGCCTTTTGCAGTTGGCAGATCGTAATTTCGTTATTGTTGTTGTTATTATTATTATTATTATTATTATTATTTTATTATGACAGAAAACAAGGTAGATATGCTGGATTTCGTATCACAAAATAATAAAATTCCATTTATTGCTGGATTTCGTATTACAAAATTCCATTTATTGTTTTACTCTATTATAATTGTTATTTTATTTTATTATTATTAATACATTTATTATTTCACTCTGATATTATTATTATTACATTTATTATTTTACTCCATTATTATTAAAAGGATACATAAGCACATTTACATTGAAGAAGATGAGAAGAATGATTTGATCAAATTTGGACAGCCTTATCTTAAATTACAGTTTTAAGTAAATATTCAAACACATTTAACCTACAGATGCCTCAATTAATGTAATTTTATTGGTAGCTATTTTTATTTTTGAAACTTGCTGCTCTCGACTTATACTTGAGTCAATGTTTTCCCAGTTTTTTTGTGATAAAATTAGGTGCCTTATATTTTGGTATACTCGAGTATATACGGCAGGGGTCCCCAAACTAAGGCCCGGGGGCCGGATGCGGCCCTCCAAGGTCATTTACCTGGCCCCCGCCCTCATTTATAATATAATATTTTATATCAATTTTATCAGTTATGTATACATATGATATTGATAATATTATCATGTTATACAATGTAATACTAATAATAATACCATATAATAATATTAATTACATGTTATATATTACTTATAATATTACAGTATAGTGGTATAGTTCAATATAGTAATATATGATGCTAATATTGTGCTATGCTAATAATATAATATATTGTATGTACATACAGCTGCTCTGAGTCCCCTTCGGGGTGAGAAGGGCGGGATATAAATGTAGTAAATAAATGTAGTAAATGAATAAATAAATCATTTTAGACTTAGGCTTGCCCAAAATCTGAAATGACTTGAAGACACACAACAACAACAACTACAACAACAACAACAACAATCCTGATTAACTTGACTATCTCATTGGCCAGAAGCAGGCCCACACTTCCTATTGAAATCTTGATAGGTTTATGTTGGTTAAAATTATTTTCATTTTTAGATATTTTATTGTTCTTTCATTGTTGTTGTTTTGCACTACAAATAAGACATGTGCAGTGTGCATAGGGATTTGTTCGTATTTCTTTTTCAAATGATAATTCAGCCCCTCAACAGTCTGAAGGATTGTGGACCGGCCCCCTGCTTAAAAAGTTTGAGGACCCCTGATATACGGTAAATGAATCCAAGACAAAATCACTGAAACATATCTCCATATACTTCACCTGCCTTCATATTGTACAAACTGCCAGTTATAGGTAATCTTAGTTATATGAAAAACGACTTGCTTTGTTTTGCAGCCTGTCCAGAGAAGAATAGATGCCTTTTGTTTTTCCATTTGATCTTTTCCTTTCCTCGACAGCACAATAAACGATTATGACACTTTTAGATGCTGACACTTTGGCTAGGCAAGATGGTTTTTCAGCATTCTGCAAAAATGATGAAAGCTTAATGAAAGTTATTTTCTCATAATAGTCCCAAATTGCTTCTCTTCCGGGAGCAGAGCTGGCCTGTGGATTGGGGGTGAACTTTTGCCCTGTTCTCGGCAATCCAAAAGTAGTTGCATTTACATCTAAATGTAAATCTTTTTTTGAGGAAATCCAGAGTGTACAGAGGTGATTTGCACTGAAGGGGTTTCACACTATTCCCAAAGGAACGGCTGTAGTTCAAGCTGTAGTCCATAGAAAAACAGAAATGAGAACTTGTTTTATATCCAGGATATAGAATAGCAGTGTGAAAAATATATTTATTTATTTACAGTATTTATATTCTGCCCTTGTCACCATGAAGGGGACTCAGGGTGGATCACAATGTACAAATACATGCCATTAGACATACGACATAGACATAGAGGCAATTGAACATTTTCCAACTTCTGGCTTCATGAGGCTATGCTCGATTCCGGCCACAGGGGGAGCTGCTTCATCATCCACTTGTGACAATGAGTCCTTGTTGGAGTATTTCTTCCATATGCTGCTGGACTTTTTATATAAAATATTTTTTATTGAAAATATTTATACAGGAAAATAAGTTGCAACAATCATTATCACTGAGGGAAAGGGAGCTGTCGGGGAAACCATAACATCTGGTTTGTAACATAGACATGTATGTGACAGAACAAAAGAAAACAAAGACAGAAAAAATAGCATAAAAAGGAGAGTTAAAAAAGAGGAAAAATGAGAAAAGACAAAACAAAACAAAACCACCGAAGGTCTAAGTCGTGATTACATACATACAACAAAAATACATAAAATTGACTTCCATCTATTGTGTGTTGATTCGTATATTAATCTCTTAATATCTACTGTGCTCTTTTATCTCATTTCTTATTTATTCTCCATTGTGTCCTTTCTGTCCTAAAAAAAGGAAAGAAAAGAAAAAGACTTATATTGAGACGATTGGTTGACTCCTCCGCCCCTGTCTGATGAACAATTATATTATCAATTTACATTTTTTCTTCTTTTAAGTAATTTTTAACTAATTTCCAATTTGTTTTTTTTTATTTGCCTTGAGTATTTGCCAATAAGTATGTTAGTTCATCCATATTCATAATTTCCAGTATTTTTTGGAACCATGATTTCAATTTTGGTGTGTGTTTTCCTCTCCACTCCTTCGCATATATCATTCTCGCAGCTGTTACTAAATAATTAAACAAACATTTTTATTTTTATCTGTTTCTATATCACACATACCTAGGACAATAGTTTTAGGATCAAGAGTGATCTTTATTGATAATTTTTTTTGTATTCTCTGATGGATTTCTTTCCAGAATACTTTGGCCTTTTCACATGACCACCAGCAGTGGAAATAACTCCCTTCCTTTTCACTGCATTTCCAGCGTTTATTAGATGTGTTATATAATATTTTGCTAGTTTTTGGGGGGTCAGATACCATCTGTAAAAAGTTTTTAACCAATTTTCTTTTAGGTCCACCGAATAAGTAAGTTTTAATATGTAGGACTTAATGCTGCTGGACTTTTTAATGATGTCATAAATTAGTTAAATTAGCCTCGCCGCATAAAGCGGTACCTAATTTTCCTACTCGACAGATGCAACTGTCTTTCGAGTTGCTGGGCTATTAATGGTCGGGCATTCAATCCAACCTGGGCTTGATTTTGTCAATTTTGTCAATGCCTATTGTTTCCAAATGCTGGCTGAGATCTTATGGCACGGCACCGAGTGTGCCCATCACCACCGGGACCACCTGCACTGGTTTCTGCCAGAGTCTTTGAAGTTCAATCTTGAGGTCCTGATACCGGCTGAGTTTTTCCTGTTGTTTTTCGTCAATGCGACTGTCACCTGGGATGGCAACATCAATGATCCAAACCACAACTGTGATGTCTGGTGTGTTGTGTTCCAGAACTTTGTCAGTCTGGATTTGGAAGTCCCACAGTATCTTTGCGTGCTCATTTTCCAATACTTTTGCAGGTTTGTGATCCCACCAGTTCTTTGCTGCTGGCAGGTGGTACTTAAGTTCCAATGAATCATTTGGGCCACATAGTTGTGCCTCTGTTTATTATTATTATTATTATTATTATTATTATTATTATTATTATTATTGTTATTATTATTATTGCAGCTGGCTACTAACCAGCTGTGCCGCAGCCCGGCCCGGAAAGGGATCTGAAATTTATAGTTGTGGCTAAAGCTAGTGTCATTGGCCAAACTCTGACTTAATCTTATCCTAAGACACCACTGCGCCAACCACATTTTGTTTATAAGGGTAGAGGAAGGGAATGTCCATAACAGCTTACCTGGCAGAAAAAACGTTAAAGGTAATTAATATTTCACTTTATATTTCAGAGTTTTATAGCTTCATAATGTTCTCATTATAAATGGCATTGTAAAAAGACAGCAGAGCCTATTCACACCTTGATGCACCCACCTGAATTTCATTAGCACATATGGAAGTTATGCATAGGCATCAAGGATCCAGTAAGGCTTGGCTGAAGCACTGGAAATGTCATAATCAGAATGAAAAAAAAGATAACATTGCATATATAGCAGAGGAGGATTGACATTTCTTTCCATGTAAGATTACACATGTATTATTGATGTGGTCCATAAATAGGCCTCACCTTTAAGCTGTCACAGAAATGCAGTCAGTCCCCTTTTCAAAAACAGCTTCCCATTTTTCTGCTACTGAATATGGGTCATTTAAAAAGACGGGATATTTATGCAAATACCAACACGAATATTAGTTTTAACACCGATACCTGCCAAAGTGGGAGAAAAGCCAGATGGCATAATAAATGGTATTAAAACGATAGAAATTCACAAGTTCATTCTGTGTTCACTGGTTGACGTTCTATTACACAACACACTCTACTCTTGGTAACTAATTGCCTTTCTTACCTAGAAGACACAACCTAGGTGTTTGCAGCGGAGAACTGTAGTAAACGCCATCTGCTTATTTATCGAAAGTAATGAGGATAAATACACCAAACATTATTGGTGAAGTAGCAGGTGCTTGGTCAAGTGAAGAGAGTTTTATTTTCCCCAACATAAGCCACTTTGGAAAATGAGCTTGAAAGGTAGGTAAGGCATAAATACCCTAGGTAAAATACAGCCTAATTGAAACCAATTGGTATTATGGAAGCAAAAATTGATGGCTTTTAGGCCATCTACTTCCATCTCCAGATCAGTGCTGAAGATGAGGGTTATTTTTTATCGTGCCAGAAGCGAATTGAGGATACAGTTATAATGTACTAGCTGTGCCTGGCCACATGTTGCTGTGGCTGATGGGAATCATTGGTTGGCCAGGAAACGGCTTTTCCTGGTCCTCTAATTTGGACTTTATTTTTTGAGTTTTTTTTTGTTTTGTTTGAGAGACATTGACAGGATGACTATGTGTTTTGTGGCCAAATTTGGTATGATTTGGTTCAGTGGTTTTGTTGTTTACTCCATAGTAAAACATCACATTACATTACATTTTATATATATACTAGCTGTGCCCGGCCACGCGTTGCTGTGGCAAAGTGGTGGTGGTATTGGTTAAAAATTGTTGTGGAATTTTTATTTGTTGTTATTTGTATATTTTAAATTAATTTTATTGTAAGTTCAAAGCAGATAATATAAGATTATAAATGGATTATATAGTTGTGTGGAAGGGGCTTGAGTGTACACTGCCATATAATGCAGTGCAAATCAGATAATGTGTGGAAGAGGCCTAAGTGAGGCCTAACTCTGTCTGTCCCCTGGGCTGAGTGGGTTGCTAGGAGACCAAGTGGGCGGAGCTTAGCCTTCTAACTGGCAGCAATTGGAAAAAAACAATTATTCCTCTCCCTCTAATTAGGACTTTATTTTTCTTTTCTTTTCTTTTTTGTCGGCACCTAGGGGCAAGGATTTTGGGTTGTGTTGCCAAGTTTCGTGTGTTTGGGTCATGTAGTTGCATTGTTGTGCATCTTTGCCGGTTTTTTTGGTTTTGTGGCTCCGGATTGTGTTTTTGTGGTGTGGTTGTGTTGTAACAACCGTGAGGCAAGGCTTTTGCATTGTGTTGCCAAGTTTCGTATTTCTGGGGCATTTAGTTGTGTTGTTATAGTCACGGCGCAAACAACTTTACCCATCCATATAGATAGATAGATAGATAGATAGATAGATAGATAGATAGATAGATAGATAGATAGATAGATAGAGAGATTTAAAGACACAAAGTTGAAAACTTGGCATTATACTTGTACTAGATTTCCTTTGACCAGTAGCTGGCCACTTGGAGTAACTCTGGTGTTGCTATGAGAAGGACCTCAATTGTGCATGTGGCAGGGCTCAAGTTGCATTGTAGTAAGTGGTCTGTGGTTTGCTCTTCTCCACACTTGTATGTCGTGGATTCTACTTTGTAGCCTCATTTCTTAAAATTGTCTCTGCATCTCGTGGTGCCAGAGTGCTGTCTGTCCAGCGCCTTCCAGGTCGCCCAGTCTTCTGTGTGTCCAGGGGGGAGTTTCTCATCGGACATTATTATGGCACATTTATTCCGCCTCTCTCAACCCCGGAGGGGACGCAAGGCAGCTTTACAACATAGGCAATGCCTTTAAAAACAGAGTGCAACAACAATGATAATAATAATAATAACAACAATAATAACAACACATGATCCATAGGCATAGTCTGGGACCGTTCCATAAACAGATTACACATTTTGCATCTAATTATTTCTCTTGATGTTCAAAGGCTTGGTTAAAGAGCCACGTTTTCAGTTTTTTGCAGAAGGTCAGAATGGAGGAAGTCGATCCAATCTCCCTAGGGAGGGAACTCCACAGTCGAGGGGCCACCACTGAGAAGGCGCCTGTCTCTCGTCTCCGCCAATCATGCCCATGAAGAAGGCGGAGCCGAGAGCAGGGCCTCCCCAGATGTTCCCAAAATCCAAGATGGTTCACAGAGGGAGATACGCCCAGACAAGCAAACTGGGCCAGAACCAATTGATTGATAGCCATGGATTGAGGTTCTGGATTTTAGCCTGCCACTTTTGGACTCTTGCTTGCTGGGGTGTTCCTGCAAGTATCTCTGTAGATCTTGGAAAACTATTTTTTAATTTAAGGCATTGGCGTGCTGGCTGATATCAGAACAGGGGATGGCCGGAGATGTCACTGTCTTGTTCCTTTCATTACAGATTGCTACTGGCTCAACGGTATAATTTCTCTAGTGGTGTAGGGTGTAGACATCCTGTGATATTCCCGCATGTCTCATTAAGAGCCACATCCAGTTTTTTAACGTGGAGAGATGTGTTTCACACTGGGCATGCGTACTCAGCAGCAGAGTAGCTGAGTGCAAGGGCAGATGTCTTCACTGTGTCTGGTTGTGATCCCAGGTTGTGCCAGTCAGCTTTTGTATGATATTATTTCTAGTGCCCATATTTTGCTTGATATTCAAGCAATGCTTCTTGTAAGTCAGAGCACAGTCCAAATTGACTCCCAGGTATTTTGTTGTGTTGCAATGCTCCAGTGAGATTCCTTCCCAGGTAATCCTCAGAGCTCGAGATGCTTGTCTGTTCTTAAGGTGAAAAACTCACGTCTGCATTGTTGATGGTTTCCCCTGTAATAGGCAGTAAGAGCACCTAAAGCTTCAGACAGAAGCTGGAGATAAAGCTCAAGCATGTCCTAAAGAGTGTTGTTTTCTCTCTTGCTTGGTAATTATTGGCAAGAGGATTTAAACATATCTATATTTAATTTTAAACTTATTAAAGAATTCCTCTGAGGAACGAGTCCTTGCCCTTTTCAAGCAAATGGGAATAGTATAAAGGTCAGAAAGCAGGGAACAACAAAAAGGTGTTTTTTATAGATCTGAAAAGACAAAGACCAAGGAAATGGTTGGCCCACTTCCGAGTAAGGATAATAAAATGCTAACAGATCACAAGAAAAAGGCAAAGCTTCAGCAGAGACTTTGGAAAGGGATCCAGACTGCAAATCAAAATTGGCAAAGAATATAGTCAGGAATAACCCGGGTCACGTAAATGAGGTCCAGTCTGCAGAGCTGGATGAACTGCATCCCAGTACCGAAGCAATTCGCAGGTGTACTCTCTGAACTACTTACCATCATTTCTGAGAAATTTGGAGAAGTGAAGAACATAGAGGGCAAGAAAAGAAGATTTGGAGAAGTGCAGACCAGTCATCCTGACCTCAAGCTCTAGACAAATTTCCTGCATTGAGTGGGTGGTTGGACTCAATGGCCTGTGAGACCCTTTCCAGCGTTCTCATTCTATCCTATGTCCATAATGTTCGCGGCATGAAATTGCCTTGCCTTTGTAATATAACCAATGAAGAAAGTCTTCAGAATATTATTTTAATGTCTTTGGTGTTCAAATGAAAAGTTTCCATTTCCATCTGACTTATTTATTCATCTCAGCGTATCATCATCTAAGGACATCAGTGTGTTGTTTACCCTATTAGTCACTGATTGATCTCATTTTACCTAGAGCCTCTCAGTTCATTCCCATTAGTAGATGTCAGTCTATTTTACTCGACATCATCAGTGTGACTATGTAGCAGCTTTGGCGAAATCCAGTAAATTAGGCTACAGATCATTTAGTACATTTGAGGTTAGCGCAAATCTTATGTTTTATTTAAGCAAAAAGAGGGTGGGCAGAGTTGTGCAGCTGCAACATTTCCATAAGTTTGAATGAAAATTATATATATATATATATATATATATATATATATATATATGGGCGCCTACTTTTGTTATCCCTATATATTGCTTACATTTATAGATTTGAATGCCATCCAGCCTTCAAGAAGCTTACGACAATGTAAAACTGCACAAAACCATTTTGCAGAAATTAATAATAATAATAATAATAATAATAATAATAATACTTTATAACCCGCTTCCATCTCCCTGAGAGGACTTGGAGTGGTTCATATGGGGATCAAGCAATAATAATAATAATAATAATAATAATAATAATAATAATAATAATAATAATACTTTATAACCCACTTCCATCTCCCTGAGGGGACTTGGAGTGGTTCACATGGGGACCAAGCAATAATAATAATAATAATAATAATAATAATAATAATAATAATACTTTATAACCCGCTTCCATCTCCCTGAAGGGACTTGGAGCGGTTCACATGGGGATCAAGCAATAATAATAATAATAATAATAATAATAATAATAATAATAATAATACTTTATAACCTGCTTCCATCTCCCTGAGGAGACTTGGAGAGGTTCACATGGGGACCAAGCAATAATAATAATAATAATAATAATAATAATACTTTATAACCCGCTTCCATCTTCCTAAGGAGACTTGGAGAGGTTCACATGGGGACCAAGCAATAATAATAATAATAATAATAATAATAATAATAATAATAATTTATTTATATTCCAACCTATCTCCCCAAGGGGACTCAGGGCGGATTCCAATACAAAAAGGCAAACATTCAATGCCTGATTCAGCAATACATACAGATACTATATCAAACCATCCAAACCCAAAATAGACCAACAGGATTAGATATGAGAAGTTCTTTATGGCTTGGATGTCCTTTTGCCAACTTGTGGAATAATCTTGAAAAAGGGGCGACCACAACCACAAGCAAACGAACCCAAAGGTTGATTCTCACCAATGCGTCTTCTTCATCTTGGAAAGAAGTCACGAGTGGAGTGCCACAAGCAGGGTTCTGTCCTGGGCCCGGTTCTGTTCAACATCTCTATTAACGATTTAGACGAAGCGTTAGAAGGCACGATCATCAAGTTTGCAGATGTCCTGGATCGCTCTTCTAAGGTTTTGCAAGAAGCACATCTTTCCTGTCCCAAAAAACGGTTGCCATAACCTTCCTTGCAAGCATTTGCAAAGCAGAAGAGCGATCCAGGATGTGTGTGTGGGAAAGTTGAGCGCATGCACATGCGCAGCTGCCTGGTTGAGGACCCAAGCCAAACGGCAAAGTTTGGTGGGGAAGGACTTTCCAAACTCTTTTATCACAATGAGAAGTGCCTAGATTTCAATGGGGACTATGTTGAGAAGTGGTATTTGGGTCTGGCTTTCAACTGCATATGGTAAATGTTTTCTCCTATACTTTGCTCATTTTTAATTCCAAAACGTAATCTACTTTCTGGATAGCCCTCATAACATGTCATTTCCCAAACTGAAGTATTATTCTGTTCCACAAAACCAGCTGTTTGACTTGGATACCTGAAAGTCCTCTTTCTTTTCTTCCATCCTGCCCTGCCCTATGCATAATAATCTCTTGAGTTTGGATTTTGTGCATCTCAATGCATAACAAGTTATTTACTATGTAAAATCCAAAGCTAATTCTACTCGTCCCCTAGGCGTAGCTTCTCACCACAAACTCCATTACCTGTATTTTTCCTACACTTCATGTATTCAGGTGTTATACTCTGCTGCCCTCAAGGTATGTAGGAAATATAGGTATGCCCACAGGTAAAGATTCCTTTACTCTCAACTAGTACATAGCCACTTATTGAATATTATGATATAATTTTGAAAATTATTGATTGAATTAACAAGTAGGGGGTTGTTTATTTTGACCAACATTCATTGCAAATGATTTATTTAACTTGGTAGTGTTAATACAAGGATGTTGCTGTACTTCCTAAGGATATATTTTAGTTGGCTGGTGATCTGCAGTGGAGGCATTTATTTAACATTCAGTGAACACAGGAAGGGAATAATTTATTCAAATCCAGTGCTTATTGAATCAGGATTTGGCTTCCCTGGCCCCCGGGGAAACGTGTGCGTGTTTGTTTATTTATTCTAACTAATGAAATGGACTTGACAAGTGAAATCTCAGTGGAATAGATACAAGCTCATTCTGACAATGGCATTGTCTCTTAATTTTTATTTTTCGGTTCCAGAAGCTGTGAGCCAAAACTGCAGTGAATATATTTCCCGTTGTCCATTCATTGTCAGGAAGGGATTTGTTTTTTTTAAACAGCCCATTGTCTCAGCAGCATCCCTGTTTCAAGATAAATAACAAATAGGTGACTTTTCTGCATTTTATTATGCCTGTGAAAAGGGGAAAATATTTTGCAAGAGCTGTGGCTTTCCTTCCTTTTGAGGAAGCCTTCCTCCAATCTTCGGTTTGTTGGTGCCAACTTCTTCATAACCAAAAGTACACCACAAATATGCAAGACTAAAGAAGCTCTTATGAGACTTTTGCCCTTTAGTCGACCAGCTTCTCCATTTTAAGGGAAAGACTTAATCAAATTGTAGTCACCAAGAGAAAGGGTTTTGCCTTTGTTGCCCACCACGTTTTCCACCTGCATGACCACTAACTATGTTTCTTAGTTGACCAACTGTGTTGAACTATGAGGACCTCCTAATGCACCCAAGGTTTCTGTGTGAAATATTGTGCAATATTTATCCATAAGACACTACTTCTCTTTATTCACCATTTCCATCACAGACACTATGCCTTAACCTAGTATTTCTATATCTAGCATTTCCAGGGGGCTAAACTACAATATTCAGGCAATCCCCTACATTATCCAATTTCCATAAGGAACTGAAGACCTGGTGGTGTCGGCAGGTTTTTGAGTAATTACATTGGACTACCGCCGATTTCTGGGCCTGAATATATTGCACAAAATTTCCCTAGCCTAAAATGACATATTTTAATATATTGGGTTTATGGTTCCCGTCTCCTTGATCTGGTCATGTAAGTGTGATTTATTGTTATAATTGTATTATTTTACCTTGTTTAATAATGTGTGTTATGTTGTTATGTAATGTTTGTGTTGCTTTTATGACTGTAAACCGCCCTGAGTCCCATCCGGGAGATAGGGCGGTATATAAATAAAGTTTTATTATTTATTTATTTATTATTATTTAAAGTATTTATGTTTCATCTTTCTCACCCCGAAGGGGATTCAGAGTGGATCATAGAACTTAACATATTCGGCAAACATTCAATGCTGTTTTATAGACAGACAAGACAGACAATTGTGTGTGTGTGTGTGTGTGTGTGTGTGTTTATGTGTGTGTGTGTGTGTGTGTATATATATATATATAGATGTGTATATTGTGGCTCAGCCTTTGCCTTTGTGTGATTCTGATGTGCCTTTGCATGACTCTGATGAAGATTCTGGGTTATACATGCATAATGATGGGATTCAGGATGAATTTGAGGATGACTGTGATGCTGGGAATTATAGGAGCGTTCCAGCTGTGGGAAATGAAGAGCAGGGTATTGTTCCCATGGGAATAAATCATGATGTTGTTTCTAATGAGGAATTTCAGGTGCAGGGAGTAGAAAGGGAGGATAGCACTTTGCCGCCTGATAATGAGCTCAGTGTCCTTGAATCTGGGGATCTCGATCTGCTCGCAAAGAGCTCTCTGTCAATGCAACTCCATTGCTTGATCTAGAAGCAAGTCTGCTTTCCTGTGTCAAGTTTGCTTTCCTGTAATATCTTGTGGATATATTCTGTTTGCTGGGACTTTTGGCTTCCATGAAAAGGACCTTGTTTTATGCTCTAGGTTTCTATGGATTTAATGCTTACAGCCTTGGTTTTGTACCTATATTTTGGAACTGAACTTTTTCCTTTTTATGAACTATCTTCTGCCTATTCTAAATAAACTAAAAAAGACTACTTCCTTTATGTGGCTTGGTGCCTTTAGCAAGGTGAAGCTAACCTGAGGTGCAACTATATATAGGCTTTTCCCCATCCTCAGCTTCATGAAGGCTTGTGCTTGGTTCCGGCCATGGGGGTGCTGTCTCTCCATCTCCCTGCTGAAGATCGAATCACCGTCATTTCCTTATTTATTTACAGTATTTATATTCCGCCCTTCTTTCTCACCCCGAAGGGGACTCAGGGCGGATTACAATGAACACATATATGGCAAACATTCAATGCCAACAGACAAACAACATACATTAGACAGACTCAGAGGCATTTTTAACCTTTTTTCCAGCTTCACGATTCCGGCCACAGGGGGAGCTGTTGCTTCACCGTCCAGCACCGTCACCTTATGGGTGCTTTAATACCTCCCTACTTTTAAGCAATCCCTATTTATCTACTCACATTTTGCTTTCGAACCACTAAGTAGGCGGAAGCTGGGCTAAAGTTCAGGAGCTCACCCTGACCCGGGCTTTTAACTGTCAAACTCTCTGACGAGTTTTATTGCAGCTGGTTCTTAACCTTCTTAACCTTTATTACCTTATTATTAGTTGAACATAACAAATCAGATTAATATTGTAATGCATTTAATGCAAAAATATTTATATCACCCTCTTCTAATAGCTATGTCTGGCTCTTAAACACCAGTCAATAATTCCTAAAATTTACTCTGATCCTCACTTGATCACTCATTGTATCACCCTCACTTTAACTAAACTAACTTCCCTTATTCTTTCCCTAAGACATTCCACCAATCACCACACACTTCCATTTTTCACCTTTTTTCTCATGTGCTTCTTACCTAATATATATTTATTCCATAAAAAAATCCATGACATCACAGCCAATAGGCTTTCAAGTTCAATGCCATAAATCCAGCAAGAATCTTATTGTTGATCCTACCCATCATTTCTCCAAAACCTAAGGTCCATGTTTGACTATTCTTTTTTGGCCTGGTATTCCTACCCAAATTTCCCAGACCTGAGCAATATCTCCATACCTTGATTTCAGCTGGAGAACTAATACAAGAAATACTTCATTTTAGAAAAAACAACAACAATCCAAATCCATAACTAGCAATAGTAAGAATGAAACGTTCAAATATGTAATACATTTCTTGGGTGCTTCTCATCATCAACTTCCATTTGTCATTGCAGATACTCTTAAGTCTCAATCATTCTGCTCTAGTTCCAGTATTTAAATATCTTCAAAGCGAAATGGGTATTGTTTACCCGAGAAATGAGATATTTGGATCATGCACCCCTCTGCCCCGTCTCTCACTCACTTCTTTTTTTTAGCACAAGCATGTGTAGATCCTCACAACTGGTAGGATTTGTTTTAATGGGATATTATCAACTTGGATGGATGTTTAAAGCCAACACAGATTGAGTTACCCTGTTTGATGTATTATAAATCACACAGGAATAAAAATCACAGTGAAAATTTCATTAAACTTCTGAGGCAGAAAGGATCCATAAATAAAGCAGACTGAAATGCCAGGACAACTGTCATATGTTGTTTCTTTACTTTTCTAAATTTCAGATTAGTTTCTTTTGGCCAGGATCTGCTTAACATATGCAAATGTGTTTGTGTGTGCCGTGTGGAATAAATACATCATTAAAAGTTCATCTAAGATGCAATTGTTTAAATACAGAGATGGATGTATATGTTATCTAAATACAGGGATGGATGTATTTGTTGCCTAAATACACAAATGGATCAATCTGTTTTCTTAGCTTCCTACTGTATATACTCGAGTATAAGCCTAGTTTTTCAGCCCTTTTTTAGGACTGAAAAAAAAAACCTCCTCGGCTTATACTCGGGTGAGGGTCCTGGTTGGCTTATATTCAGGTCGGCTTATACTCAAGTATATATGGGATATTTATTATTTTTCTCTATTATTATTGGTATTGTTACATTTATTATTTTACTCTATTATTGTTGTTACTTTTACATTTATTTTACTCTATTTTTATTATTAATAATACATTTATTATTTTACTGTATTATTACATTTATTATTTTACTCTATTATTGTTGTTACTTTTACATTTATTTTTATTTTTATTATTAATAATACATTTATTATTTTACTCTATTATTACATTTATTATTTTACAGTATTTATTATTATTATTATTATTGCATTTATTATTTCACTCTATTATTATTAAAAGGATACATAAGCACATTTAGAAGATGAAATGATGATTAAGCACATTTAGAAGATGAAAAGAAGATGAAAATAATGATTTAATCAGTTGAACAGTCATATCTTAAATTACAATTTGATGTAAAGTTTCAAAAACATTTATACTACTGATGCCTCAATTAATGTAATTTTATTGGTATCTTGGCTTATACTGAAGTTAATGTTTTCCCAGTTTTTCTGTGGTAAAATTACGTGCCTCGGCTTATGTTCGGGTCGGCTTATACTCGAGTATATACGGTACATTGGTTTTTTCCAAGCACATATACAATCACACACGTTTGTAATTATTTTTAAAGTCCTCGTGGAAAAATCAGATACGGGTTGTGTGCATAAATATTAATGGATTTCTCTATATAATTACTTTGAAAATGTTACTGAAATATAATACGGGTATGAAGGGTATAACATCAACAGGATATAAATACCTTTTAAATGTATCATTCAATAGTGGATTAAGACAGATATGGGAACATGACCTATGTTATATTTTAGAAGATAGAGAATGTCGAGAAATTTGAGCACCTTGTCCAATGAATTTTTTATCAACCTGCAGTAAAGAAAGTAAACTTAACAGAATGGATTAATAGTATCTTGGCATATAGTAGACCCTTGTATTGCACATGTTTGTTAATTATGATTTAATTAATTAATTAATTAATTAATTTACAGTATTTATTTTCCGCCCTTCTCACCCCAAAGGGGACTCAGGGCGGATTACAATAAACACATATATGGCAAACATTCAATGCCAACAGACAAACAACATATATAGACAGACACAGAGGCATTTAACATTTTTTTCCAGCTTCACGATTCCGGCCACAGGGGGAGCTATTGCTTCACTGTCCACTAGTGGCTGTACTTCCTCATTCCTTTCCTCGTGTTTTGCTTGCAGTTTTTATGATGTTGTAAATTAGTTAAATTAGCCTCCCACATAAAGCGTACCTAAATTTCCCTACTTGACAGATGCAACTGTCTTTTGGGGCTGCATAGGTCAACAGCAAGCTGGGCTATTTAATGGTCGGGGGTTTAACCTGACCCGGGCTTCGAACTCATGACCTCTCAGTCAGTAGTGATTTATTGCAGCTGGTTACTAGCCAGCTGTGCCACAGCCCGGCCCATTTAGTTATACATGGAAGACCACATCCATGTGCATCAGGGGATTACTGTAGTTTACCTATAATAAATTCCTGCATAGACTAATATAATACCAGTTAGCTGCATTGAACTGCATCACATGTTTTAAACTGCATTACACAGCAGTGTAAATGGGTCTGTTTCCTCTGCTGAGAGAAGCAACAAGTCCAGACTATATGAGAACATTTATAAAGATTTATATCCTTATTCTCTGGTTGGTCTCTTGGATAGTATGTATAAAATAAATGTGAAAGCTTATCATCCCAGGTTTTACCTGTTTTAATTACAGATTAAGTAGATCAACAAGAGAAATAACATTATACAAGCAATTAGAAAATGGTTGCTGTGAATTTCAGGGCGGGTTTCCCTTTACCTGAGTCAATATTCTTTCCACTAATCTATTATTACTGAATTTTTTAATAACTTTTATTTCCAAATGATTCACTCAAGTACTGATTGTAAGATTCCCATCAGCAACCAGTTGGGAACACAATGCTCGACTAGATCCAGTTGGGATTGTCTTACAATATATGTGTGCCTTTGGGAGAACGTGAAAAATTCAGAAATTTAAAAATAACCTGCCCCAAAGGGTAGCTTTCTATTTAAAGCAGAAGAGAAATACTAAATATAAGTGTTAACCTTTGCTTTCTGGAGGTATATGAAAGACTTGTCTGGTTCTTTCATTCCTTTCAGTTAAAAGACTGTCCTATTCAAGCTACAAAATGAAATATGGGTATTAAACTCTTTGCCAGACCTGGGATCTAAATTCTCCATAAGCCGACAAGTGCCACTTTACGGCACTTGAAGCCTTGGCTTATTTTCATAACTCCTGAGGCTTGTTTGTTGCACTTCAAATCTGAAACTGTAAAATTAAATACTTGATAGGTATTTCTAAGAGTTTGACTAGTTGCTTGTTCCAAGCAACTGGTACGGAGTGTTTCTAAAATGATGAACCCAATTTCAAAGCAAAGAAGGCTAAGTGAATATATCTGTCTTATGAAAGATAACCTATAAAATCTTCCTTCCTTGGGGAAACTCATCATAGAAGTATAATTCTAGCCTTTCACCACAATTCTGTACCGTTTTATAATACCCAAAGCCTGCTGCCAGATGCAGTCATCTCACTCTACTCAGTGGCTGTAAATCTGTTCTCTCCATTGATCTCGGTGACGTTTGCATTAAGTACAAACGCATCCTCAAAGGACGCAAAATCAACCCTGCAGCCACAGAGATGTAGACAAACTTCAATAATCTGTGGCTGTATTCACCTGATATTCACCTGAAAAATGAAGCGGCAGTGTGACACTCTGCCATCCCCCATTTTTCAGTAACTTGGAGTGTAAAAGACCTCAGATATTTCACTCGTCGCCTTCTCCCCAACCTTTCTTCTCAGACTTTGCGACTTTAGTCTTAACAAGGAGACTTTCCCTCATTCTACCCAGTATATCTAGTTGGGTGCTGGTGGGAAAGTCTGGGAAGAAGACAAACCTCCCCAATTCCTTGGACTGTGATGTAGAGATATAGCAAGGCAAGCAGGTGTCCAAGCTGGAAGGAATTGAGGTAGAAAGTACAGTAGATGAACTTCCAGGTACTGAAAGAGATAAAGGACTTCATCACATGGATGTCCATAAGCTGGGGGACAGCAAGGGAATCCATACGGTAGTGGGGAAAATCCATGGGGTAGTGGGGGTAAACTGTCGGGTAGCAATGTGTTTTTGAAGGCTTTCATGACCGGGATCACATGCCACACAGCCTCTGAGGATGCCTGCCATAGATGTGGGCGAAACATCAGGAGAGAATACTTCTGGAACGTGGCCACACAGCCCAAAAGACATACAACAACCCTGTCGGGTAGCACCCTGCATCACCCCCTTACCATTTCACAGCATTTCCCACCTGCCCCTGATTTCATCCCACACCATCCCTGGATAGTAAATGAGAACATGGGAAGTCAACCATGTTCTCAGGGCAGCCTCTCAACATGCTGCCAAGACGGAGCCAGTATGGAAACCTGTTGGAAGTTGCCTGCATCATGTAATGGGCTCTGGTGGGCTCTGTCCTGGCTGCATCTCAGCAGTGTACAGGGACAGAGAAAAAGCACTGTCTGATGAAGTCCTAAAGTTCAAGGCTTCAATGCCAGAGCCAAAAGTTTGAACTGGGCCCTGTCCCAGAATGGTGGCAAGAGGAAGGATCTATGGAGAGTAGAAACATATTCTGGATTAAAAGCAGGAAGAAGAGGAAGAGCAGGAGGAGGAGGAGGAGCAGGAGCAGGAGCAGGAGGAAGAGCAGGAGGAGGCGGAGTAGTAGTAGTAGTAGTAGTAGGAGCAGCAGCAGGAGGAGCAGAAGGAGGAGCAGGAGGAGGAGGCGGAGGAGGAAGAGCAGGAGGAGGCAGAGGAGGAGGAGCAGGAAGAGGCGGAGGAGGAAGAGGAGGCGGAGGAGCAGGAGGAGGCAGAGAAGGAGCAGGAGCAGGAGGAGCAGCAGCAGCAGGAGCAGCAGGAGGAGGAGCAGGAGGAAAAAGCCAGGAAACTATTATATTAATCCAGCCATGTCATACTCCTAGGCTTGGACAAGCAGATGGGTAGTCTCAATGGTTAAAAGCCTATGGATCCTACCGATTTAATGCTCAAAAATGTAAATTCTATGCCCTTGCTTTGCCCAGAGAAAGGGGAACAGGAACAAACAACCATCCAGATTTTTATTTTATTTTATTAAGAATCTACAAGGGAGAAGAGAACACAGTCTCTCTGAAGTAAATGGTACACAGTGAAGGCCATCAGTATGTGAAATCCTCATATTTAAATGGAAAGCAACTATCTCCCCGAGAGTTTGAGAATGACCGTCTGCATTACAAATACAAAAGTTGATGGAGGAAACATCTCTTTATTGCTCCATTGACTGAGAGCATAGTCCTCCCTCTAAAGCAAACAATGACATTTGATGGTGACAGGCACAGGTAAACAATTCTTGCTCTGAAAGTGAAAGCTTTTACTGAGTTAAATTGACATGGGACAAATTTGCCTCCCAAGGGGATTCAAAACCAGCACGCTGAGGAATATGTGGCATCCATTAAACATTAGTAAGAGATACTTTTTTCCATATAAAGTGAAAATAAAAAGATATTGCAGGAGGGAATGCTATGCCTTATCAGCTTTAGGTGGACGCTTTATCAATGCAGATTGCCCCAATCTATGGGTATAAAGTAACATTTACTGCAAAGTAAAACATTTTTTCCATGGGAAATTCTCATTTACAGAACCAGCTCATTGCCTGGATTTGCCCCCATTTTGTTTAAGAAAACTGTAGTGATAAAAGGATGGTATCTGGTGGAGAGAAGCTAAAGCTTTTCAAGTAAGAGATAGATTCATATGATTAAATAATCTTTTGGAAACCAGCTAGTTCTGTTGAACTAGTGAATTAGCTCTTTATGTTGTGTTACCGCTCTTTGTAGGGTAGCAAAATGCAACATACGGTGTATAACTTATACGTGGTGGGCTTGCATGTTCATCATTTGGAAACTAAAATGTTGTGTGAGCAATCAATTGAGGTATTTCACACATTGTAGTATTGCTGATCAGTAAGCAAATGGTGGACAACATGTGTCAATTAGGCTTGTGCACGGATTCATTTTAGTTGGTTCGCTTTGGCCAATCCGGCTTGTTTGGCTGGCCATAACGGCAAGCGCTCAGCCACCATGTTTTTACACCTGAAACAACTCAGGTGGCTGCTGGGTGTGACTCTTTCCCTTCTATTAAGGAGTATGCATGCTTCCTTAACCCCATTGCTGAAATCCAGACTTCCTTGAAGGCAAGAAAGGAAAGGATCCCAGGAAGGATGCTTCCTTAATCCTGTTGCTCAAACCCAGACTTCCTTGAAAGAAAGAAAGAAAGAAAGAAAGAAAGAAAGAAAGAAAGAAAGAAAGAAAGAAAGAAAGAAAGAAAGGAAGGAAAGGTTCCCAAGAACGAATATGGGAGCATTGTATGTCTCCTGTTTTGTCTTGTAAGAACAGCCTTAAGACACTGTGGTAAGTAAATGAAAAATGCTTTACTTCAGCAAAACATAAAGTACAGCACACTCAGTGGAATAATGCAAACGAAAGCAAGGAAGTCTTAGGGCAAGCACAGTTCTTAGTCTCTGATACACTCCCAAATCAAATAGTCATACTTCAGACAAAGAAACATCAATAAATCCAGATGCAGACTCGGAGCAGGCACACGGGGAGCGAAGGCATTAGAGTCAGTTTGTTACCAGCAAGAGCTGGCTGCACCTGCTTCTGCTTTATAGCCGAGTCCCCTCACAGCTGTTCCTAATTACTCAGCTGCATTTCTGGCAGCTATCCTAGCTGAATGACGTCTCTGTTCTGTTTCCTTTCACCTCTCCTGAAAAGTGGGTACTTGCAAAATCTCCTCCTCAGATTCCAGCTCATCCTCAGATTCATGAACACTTTCCTGCTCTTCTGAAGAAGAGGAATCCCTAACAGTATGTTTCCCATTCCTGCCAATTGGCTGGATCTTCCCAGATCTTTCAGCCTTCTAGCAGAGCGGCAGAGAGTTCCACTGCTGAACAGCTCTCACAGTTAGGAAGTTCTTCCTTATGTTCAGGTGGATCATTAGGAAGAATGTCATCTTCTGATCATTTCCCCAGAACTCTAGTTCCAGAAATGTGTATCCTGGGAATGAATGATTCTTGCTATCCTTTTCCCATAAACAGAACCCATATTACATGTATACCTTTTGGAATCATTTCAGGATACTATAAATTGCAGGTGTTGTGGTGATGTGACCTATAATAATCTAAAATAATCTAAAACTGTGAACACACAGGGAAGTCAGAAACATCCTTTTGTACTGAATTGACTTTGGTGATGGAGGCTATGAGGCTTTCAAGGCTAATTTGCTTTTGGAGTTAAATGAGTATGTCCTAAGGAGGTTCAAGCGGGGCAGAATAATGGAATATATCCCTTGTGTAGATTCAGCCTAAGTCATCACTTCCCGTTACAGTCACTATGCAAAGGAATGTACTTTTGTGCAAAGGAATTAGTAACATAACCTCCTTACAAGAGTTTCTCCTAGAAGGAAGCATAAATCCCTCACATTTGAGGACTTTGGATCACTTAGTCATTGGCATTGTTGTTGTTTTAACCCAATATAAATACTCTTAATTACAGCAACACAGCCTGGTTTTGCATAGTGTTTATGGGTTAATTTAATCTTTCTGAATATTGCCAAGCTGAAATAGTACAAATGTTAACCAACAGTTTCCAGAGATCAAAGCAATCAACTTGAATAATTTATTTACATGTAGCATTGAAGAGAAAATAGTTTTCATCACCATACATCTAGAGTTTAGATATCCTAAGATAATTGCCTCTCTGGAGAATTGCGAATAGCAGTTTCTCTTGTCTTGACCTATTTTTTTCCACCCACTGACAGAGAACCCCTTGACCTTTTAGTTTTCATCAGCGACTACATCCTTCTGTGTCTCATCAGTCATAGTAAGTTCATCTCCTTTGTACCATCCTCAACATTTAAACAGCTTTCTTATCAGGCACCAGTTTGGCTTATGTGGTTTAGGGATGGAAATACTATTTGAATGCTGAAAAATAGGGATGTGCAAAATGGAAGAAATGTCTTCTTTTTTTTCGTTCTGTTTCCATTCTGCTTTTGTGTCCCCCATTCTGTCCCGTCTCCCGTTCTGTTTTCAGGAAGATTACGGGAGATTAGGAGGGTGGAGTGTTCAGGTTCATAATTTGGGATGCAGAGTTCTGTTTCCGTTTTGGGAAGAATCTCCCTGAAAACAGAACCGGAGGATTGGTATATTTTTGGTGTAAGGGTGAAATGATGAATCAAGTTTTTTACTGTTGGAGGTTTGCAACTGTGTATACCGGACATGTTTTCCAGCAACTTAAGTGTTAAAAGCAGGCCAGTTTTGAGTGATAGCCTGCAAGAGCCAATAGGTCTGAGAGGACGTTCGTCATTCTGCTGTGGAATATGCTGTTATCGGCAGAGTGAGCTTCACTGATCGGCAAGGAGAGAAGACATGCTTTGCTTTGCTTAAGAAAGCATGTCTCCTATGAGTGATGGACTTTGTAACTTGTAAATAATTTGTATATATAATTATTTCTTAGAACCTTTGCGTACAGCTGATTAACGACTGTGGTGTTGTTTGTCGGTGCTACTTATCTGGCGGGCAAGCATTCTGACTGAGGATGTATTGGTGAGAGGCCTGGATTACCAATAAATCAGGGTGGTGCAGAGTTAATTTTTTAACCCCACCCTGACATGTGGGGTGTTCAGATTTGTAAATTGGGATGCAGAGTTCCATTTCTGTTTTAGGAATAATCTTCCCAAAAACAGAACGGGAAGGTCAAGAGCACCCCGAAATCAAAACGAAAGCAGAACAGATTTCGCCATTTCATACACCCCTCAATGTGGAGACTCCTTCTCAGGCCACTTTCTTGGTGTTCTCCCTGTTTTCAAATAGATTCAAGGACTGCTCCTGCTCCCCGAGCCTCATATATGTCTTGCCCTTCCAAAGTGAGGCAAAGGGAAAGAGGAACGAACCCAACAAGAATGATGATGATCATTATGTGCTGTCACCCAATAACTGGTGGACAAGGACAACATCCCTTAGGAGAGAAAAGGGTGGTTATTTATTTATTTATTTACATTCTGCCCTTCTCACCCCGAAGGGGACTCAGGGCGGATTACAATGAACATATATATGGCAAACATTCAGTGCCATCAGACAAACAACATACAGTATAGACACACACAGAGGCAATTTTAACATTTCCAGCTCGATTCCGGCCATGGGGGAGCCCTGTAGAAATAATCTGGATACATCATAACCTGAAAATACGTATAATAACAACTAAAATAATATCAATCGAAGTGTGTAACAACATATGAACAAGAGAGTTATAAAAACAACAGTAGCAATACTTCTGTCCAGACGAACCAGTTGCCAACCTCGCTGCATTTCTTCAATATGTGTTCCCTAACCACCTTCTTCCCATGAAATATAGTTGCTGTGAGCATGAAGCTTTATGGAAGCATGGTAACATAATCTCTATAAAATATTTAAATTCCTTATCATAAATTTTAATTTGGTGCTGAACTGCTTGTAAATCTGAGGAGATGTTAAGTACACTTTTGCAAGGCCCGGTGATGGATACAGTCTGGCATTAGTGTCATTGAACATCTTTATCAATGTGCCATAGTATTCCATCTCTCTGAGCTATAAATGGAGCAGGCCGGCATAATCCTCTTCCCACAATTGCAAGCATCTTAATTCCACAGGGGAGTAAAAATTTCTGTCAAGATATTTCTATTTGACATGGTCATGAAACATCATGGAGAACACTTAAACCACCTGTATTTATCAGCTGCATAAGTGCTAATACATCTGGGGGGAAAAACAGATACCTTCACTTAAGTTGTTCACTTTGGAAGAAACACTGTGTTGCCTTGATCCTTCAGCGAGGAACAAGGCTCCTCCAAATTAGGATGTTTTGTTTTCCCTCTCCACAAACCTATCACCAAAAAGAAATTAATTTGATTTCTCTAACAACTGACCATTGCACCTATACCCACTTTGTATGCCAAACTACATAATTGCAGATTTCAGTTATATAACCATTCAGAGAAAAGCTCTACACAGGGGCTCATGGAATGCTTTCAGAGCCTTTTGACGTACTTCCAAAACCTTTTGTAAGTGTTTTTGATAAATATGCGAAGCTTTAAAAGGCCCACAGATGTGTGCAGGATATTGGAATAGTTCAAAATTCATTCCATACTCAGCTAGCATGGTATACAGTGTTTTAAACTGACATTGCTCTTTTAGTCTTCATTTTTATTGTCCCTTCCATTTTTCCACTAGCCTGTTCTGAAGCTCTATTGCACAAGTTCCTACCCTCCAAATTCCAGTATTTATTACTGTCCAGACTATTGGACGTTAATTATGTTGTTTTTATGCTATTATCTTATTATAATGTTGTTTAATTTTATTGAGACATGTTTTAATCTATGTTGGGTTTTAATCTATGTCAGATTGGGCTTGTCCCCATGTAAGCTGCCCTGAGTCCCTTCGGGCAGATAGAGGTGGGATATAAAAATAAAGCTATTATTATTATTATTATTATTATTATTATTATTATTATTATTATTATTATACATATTCATTCCATTTTGCATCAATATGTATACTTGCATAGGGGGAAAGGTAATTTCAGATTTCATGCCACTGTATGTGGAGTATGTTTCCAAAAGGCACCAAATTTAAAAAATAATCATAGGTAGGAATTAGAGTTGTGCACAGAATTTGTTCCTATCGTTTCTTTTGTGTTTTCCTCTCCCCGCATGAAAATCTGTTCAACACAAAAGCAGCCGAACCTGCCTCCTTACCTTGGAAAGAGAGTGCATGTGTGGAAGGATGTCCATGTTAGGGATTCCTCTTCTTTGGAAGAGGAAGGGGAGCAGGAAAGTGTTCATGAATCTGAGGGTGAGTTGGAATCGGAGGAGGAGACTTTGCAAGTGCCCACTTTTCAGGAGAGGCGAAAGGAAACAGAGCAGAGACGTCGTTCAGCTAGGATAGCTGCCAGAAATGCAGCTGAGTAATTGGGAACTGTCCTAGCAGCTGTGAGGAGACTCAGGGCTATAAAGCAGAAGCAAGTGCAGCCAGCTCTTGCTAGTAACAAACTGGCTCTAATGCCTTCGCTCCCCTGGTGCCTGCTTCGAGTCTGCATCTGGATGTAGTGCTGTTTCTGTCTGAAGTAAGAATGCTATTTGATTTGGGAATTTAACAGAGACTAAGAACTGTGTTTGTTTACCCTAAGACTTCCTTGCTTCCTTTTGCATTATTCCACTGAGTGTGCTGTACTTTTTGTTTTGCTGAAGTAAAGCAGTTTTCATTTACTTACCACAGTGTTTTAAGGCTGTTCTTGAAAGACAAAACAGGACAGTGCAGGTCGTCCCAGAGCATGTCTGCAGCTGAGCGCCTCTTACTCTAGAGTAGAAACAGTAAGAAGAACAGAAGCCCCCTTAAAGAGTGTTCTGGGAAGGGGACCCAGTGGGACCCCATAATGGTCCCATTTCCGGGTGCCCAACCCAAAAACAAATATCTACCGATTTTGTGAGGATCCCAAAAAAATAGAACAGGGGCCACAACAAAGGCCAAGACACGAAAACGGGGAAAAGTTTGCCCCAGGAGCACATCTCTAGTAGGAATAGAATATTATGTACAGATCAAAACTATCAACCTTTATCCAACCACTTCAGTACAGGACTTGGAACATAGCATTTTCCAGCAAAAGAATGCATATCCTCAGCACCTGTAACATTTGTTCAGATGGACTTGATACCTTTTGGAAACGAGCTCCACATATGCGCTGTCATGACATGCATGATGTCTTCAATTTCACCTGCAGACTGGATTTACCCCATATTGTGAAAAAAAATCCATGCTGGGCGATGGAAAAGAATAGTCTTTTTTCTTCCGTTATTATATTCTTCCATAATGCATTCAAAATGTAATTCACTCTTTTAAATTCATCCTTCTAGAACACTGATACTGTGTATATAATAACAGAAAAGAGCAGTTCAGTTTCAATATGCCTTTCTTTCTTATTTTTTTTTCCTGCCTCTCAATAGTCAGCGATGTTTGTAACAAATGGAGGTAGATTTAAGGGAGTTGTACTTCACTTGACAGGAAATAAAGCCATAACAAGTGGTTTAATTGCTAATGCACTTGTATTAACAGGGCAATTGGAGGCAATTGTGCTATCAATAATTACTGAGATATGGTTAAGGAACAGAGCACAAGGATGGCTATTTCCAGCCAAATGGAGATCCAGTAATTGTCTGCTGATCCAATTGTAAAGTATAATGTCTTCTGAAGGTTGAGGTTTATGAGAGTGCTTCATTATGCGTGCCAAACAATGCCTCCGTTTGCTATTGTTTCTCCTGCAAGTGCTGCAGCTGAAATTGGGCTCGAGGGACCCACTGTCTACCACTTGGTTAACCTTGTGACATTCCACTAAAAAGCACCAGCATCAGAAATATATATATATATATCGGAATACATAATACATGAACTTCTCTGATTGTTTAGCATTGATCAGCACTTGGATAAATTGAGTCACTGTCATATTAACAGAAGCAGAAGAGCTTTGCTAGAGATGGTGCTCTTTTTGGGAACACAGAGCTCGATCTGGTTAATTTAGTGTTTTTCCTCCCGAAAATGAATTGGAATAGAGGCAGGGTTACAAATGCCTCGCAAAAGATGAGAAAATGCCACGGCGCTCGTTCTTTTGATGGCTTGCAATGTTCCAGTTTACTTCCTAGATGAGACTGCCAGTATGGATTTGTTTTCAGACTTCGTGTCTTCTCGGTTGTCAGATATGTCTGTCTTTGCATTTTTCTCTCAGCGCTGAAACCCAGGTTGGCTTCTCGAGGAAGGTAATTGGACGATGTGTCAACAGGCAAACCAATGTAATTTACTTCCTTTAGTACTCAACAAGGTGCAGAATTGAAGATTCCAGTCTTTGCTCTAAAAAATGAATCGGGAAGCATATTTCAACCCTATCTTTCTTCAGAGAGAGATACGAGGAGAACAAAATGGACACATATAAAACCTTGTAAACCTAACTATACAAAATAGCTTAATTTCAGGTAGGGTTTAGATTCAGGCCCGACTTCTAATATGTAGACGTGGCTACACTTGAGCACGGCATAAGGCTATTAGCGAAATAATTCATTTGAAATTAGAAGAGCTTTCAAGTATGAAAACATACTGTATATACTCGAGTATAAGCCTAGTTTTTCAGCCCTTTTTTTAGGACTAAAAAAGCCCCTCTCAGCGTATACTCGGGTGAGGATCCTGGTTGGCTTATATTTGGGTCGGCTTATACTTGAGAATATATGGTACATTTATTACTTTATTATTATTGGTATTATTACATTTATTATTGTACTCTATTATTGTTGCTACTGTTACATTTACTTTACTCTATTTTTATTATTATTAATAATACATTTATTATATTACTCTGATCTTATTATTACAGTAGAGTAACACTCACTTATCCAACGTTCTGGATTATCCAACACATTTTTGTAGTCAATGTTTTCAATACATCGTGATATTTTGGTGCTAAATTCGTGCTCATTTTCCAATACTTTTGCAGGTTTGTGATCCAATAATAATAATAATAATAATAATAATAATAATAATAATAATAATAATAATTGTATTATTAATAACTGCAAGGAAACCAACAAAACCATTGATCATATCCTCAGCTGCTGTAAGAAAATTGCACAGACAGACTACAAACAGAGGCACAACTATGTGGCCCAAAGGATTCATTGGAACTTATGCCTCAAGTACCACCTCCCAACAGTAAAGAACTGGTGGGATCACCAACCTGCAAAAGTATTGGAAAATGAGCACGCAAAGATACTGTGGGACTTCCGAATCCAGACTGACAAAGTTCTGGAACACAACACACCAGACATCACAGTTGTGGAAAGGAAAAAGGTTTGGATCATTGATGTTGCCATCCCAGGTGACAGTCGCATTGACGAAAAACAACAGGAAAAACTCAGCCGCTATCAGGACCTCAAGATTGAACTTCAAAGACTCTGGCAGAAAGCAGTGCAGGTGGTCCCGGTGGTGATGGGCACACTGGGTGCCATGCCAAAAGATCTCAGCCAGCATTTGGAAACAATAGACACTGACAAAATTACGATCTGCCAACTGCAAAAGGCCACCCTACTGGGATCTGCGCACATCATCCAAAAATACATCACACAGTCCTAGACACTTGGGAGGTGTTCGACTTGTGATTTTGTGAAACAAAATCCAGCATAACTATCTTGTTTGCTGTGTCATACAACGTCGTTGTGTCAATAATAATAATAATAATAATAATAATAATAATAATAATAATAACCTAAATTTCCTACTTGATAGATGCAACTACCTTTCAGGTTGTTTAGGTCAACAACGAGCTGGGCTATTTTTAATAGCCGGGCGCTCAATTCAGTGCGGGTTGGCTTTGAACTCATGACCTTTTGGTCAGTAGTGACTTATTGTAGCTGGCTACTAACCAGCTGCGCCACAGCCCGGCCCTGTAGGAACACAGTAGCTCACCTGTTTGTTTCTCAATGCAGACCTTTTGAGCAAACTGAGTATATCTCTTATGTGCTCTCAGTCCAGGTATACATTGCAGAATTCTGGTGGAAGACACAGGTGATTCACCACTTTCCCAATTTTCGTGACCATGAAAAGAAGGCACCGTTGATTTATGAATACGTGGACATTTTTGCCTTGCACAGTGCAAGGCGGCTCCCTGGATGCCAATTATGACTGCTAAAGTCTTCCATTCTTTATGTGACTCCCTAATAGAAAGGGCGACCTATAACTCATTCTAGAGATAATCAGGTTGTTAGCAGTCTCTCTTGCTAGCAGATCTTGAGTCAGGCTCTGTTTATGCCACGGGAGGACGAAAACTGGAATCCCCATCATGCAGGATATGGCCCTCATTCCCCCGTCCCCTTTTTGTTGCAGAAAGGGAGTTTTTCTATCTGAGGAAGAGCATCTCTCTCTTCCCTCAAGCTGCATTTCCAGACTCCCTGCTTAGCATCCAGATGCTCCTTCTTCTCACTTGCACGGCCATCTGCCAGCTGGGTGGTCCAACTTTCCTTGCTTTTTTAAACAAACTAGCCAAAGGCAAGACGTTGGGCTGAGAGGCAACACTGCAGTCATCCTCCTACCCTGCTATTTCTGCCTTTCTTAGGGAAACACGCTTTTCAAAGTTGACTTTTCACGACTCTGACTATGCTGAGAGGACATTGAGATGCATGATAATGGCTGCAATTTCTGCTATTCAGTCATTTTGACTCGTGGTGATGGTTAAATTGCTTTCAACTGTGCTGCTCAAAAAGTTTGTTTTCCAACCTAGCGAAATAATTCAGTCCTCTTTATATGTGTTGTGATATGTATTAATGTTCTCCTTCTTGGAAAATACAACTCTCGACCTATAAGCTTTCACTGGACCCTGTTATTTTCCTCTTCTAAAAAAATGAACAAACCGAAACCAGGATCCTGCTAAAGGTCTTGAGTAGCTATACCTGCAACAAACTCAAGTTAGTTACTAGGCATGTTCAATCGAAGAAAAAAATGTTTCAATTCTCGTTTTTAAAGTATGGGGTGCTGGCGCTTCGATATAGAAAGTATTTCCGATTTTTTCACCCAAAAATTTCGGATATTTTCCAAAATTCGTAATGATTCTAAATGTTTCTAAAATGGCGGACGTGCATACGCAATCTCTACACACCGGGCTTGTATGGCAATCTTCCATGTGGACGCAGAGGACATTAGCCCCCACCTTTGCATCCATCGTGGAAGCTTCAAGGTAGGTTGCAGAAACAAAATTTTTAAAAAAATTAAAAAAAATTAAAAAAAATTGGGGGGGGGGGGGAAATTAACGAAACATTAAGAGACAATTAGAGAATGGTCCAACAATGGTTCAAATTACATTGCTGGTTGCGCTGTGAGACAATGTCTCGGAATGCGTATCAAAAAGCGAGAACAATCCGAAATAATTCCGATATACGATTCAAAACGATTTTTTGGACATGTCTATTAGTTACTCATTGGAAGAGAAGGTTCAGCAGCTTCAAGCCCATGTGTTTACATCCCAGCACATGAGATTTCCCTAGACACATTGGATCAAGTAGTATTGGGTGAGGAACATACCGTTCTGGGCACCACAATTCAAGAATGATATGGATAAGCTGGAGCCCCAGTGGCTAGTGGGTTAAACCACTGAGTTCGGCGGTTCGAATCCAAGAAGTGGAGTGAGCTCCCACTGTCAGCTCCAGCTTCTGCCAACCTAGCAGTTTGAAAACATGTAAATGTGAGTAGATCAATAGGTACCGCTTCAGTGGGAAGGTAACAGAGAAAACATGTAAATGTGAGTAGATCAATAGATACCGCTCCAGCGGGAAGGTAACGGTAAAAACATGTAAATGTGAGTAGATCAATAGGTACCGTTCCAGCGGGAAGGTAACGGTGAAAACATGTAAATGTGAGTAGATCAATAGGTACCGGTCCAGCAGGAAGGTAACGGCGAAAACATGTAAATGTGAGTAGATCAATAGGTACCACTCCAGTGGGAAGGTAACGGTGAAAACATGTAAATGCGAGTAGATCAATAGGTACCACTCCAGCAGGAAGGTAACAGCAAAAACATGTAAATGTGAGTAGATCAATAAGTACCACTCCAGCGGGAAGGTAACAGCGAAAACATGTAAATGTGAGTAGATCAATAGGTATCGCTCCAGCGGGAAGATACAAAAACATGTAAATGTGAGTAGATCAATAGCTACCGCTCCAGTGGGAAGGTATCAGAGAAAAAATGTAATTGTGAGTAGATCGATAGGTACCGCTCCAGCGGGAAGGTAACGGCGAAAACATGTAAATGTGAGTAGATCAATAGGTACCGCTCCAGCGGGAAGGTACTGGTGTTCCATGCAGTCATGCTGGCCACATGACCTAGGAGGTGAGATGATAGCCATATTTTAATATTTGGAAGGATGCCATGTGAAAGACTGAGCAAACTCAGAGACTAGGACACAATGCAATGTAGTCATTGGCGAGCGTTGAGTTGTGTGTTATTGTTTCGAAAATTTTATATCCCATAGCTTTGGACAATTCCGATCCCAAATTGATAGCATGTGGCAAGAACTGCTCCTAGGAATGTTGTTCTAATCCTCTCTGATTACGACTTCCATGTTTTGTAATAATACAATAACTTTTCTCCAAACTTAAATCAATTGGCATGGCTTTTGCGGAGCAAATTGCAAATTATGATGGAATTAGTTTGCGCGGAACTGCTGCGAATTCCTCTTTTCTTCCCCTCCCTTGGATAGGCTTCAACTTTTTGTTCTTTGTTTAAGGGTTTGAGCGGCTCCTTCTGTTGGGAACATAAGAGCAGTAGCTTTTCTTCCTTCTCCTCCTCCTCCATATGTGCAATTGTTCTGTCTTCAAACAACCCACACAGTTTTGCCACACAGTCTTCCTTCCACCTGCTATCTCTTCCTGGCCCGTTCCTTGTTCGACCTCCCGCTTGGATCCCCTGCTGCTTTCTCTCCCTCCCGCCTTCCTTTTTCACTCAGCAGCTCCTGCTGTGGTTTCCTGCATTCTTTCTCCCTTTTTTGCATAATTTTCCAAACCGTACAAACGTGTTGCCTATACTGGTTTTGAGCATAATCCCCCATTTCGTTATTTCCACCATCCCCTTTTCCCTATGTTTATGTACTTTTCTTCCCATTCATTTAATGCTTCGGATAATTACCCAACTCAAGTGACTTGACCAGGAAACAAATTTTACTATCTCAGGGTGCATCTATACTGTAGAATTAATGCATTTTGAAACCACTTAAACTTGCTGTTAAAGTGTGGAATGAATAGGAAATATCTACTAATATTTTCAGCACCATGGACAGCAGAAGACCAGCTAGTGGATTCAAATGCTCATTTAAGCTCTGATTTCATTTGCCACCTACAGTAGAGTCTCACTTATCCAAGCCTCGCTTATCCAAGTTTCTGGATTATCCAAGCCATTTTTGTAGTCAATGTTTTCAATATATCGTGATATTTTGGTGCTAAATTCGTAAATACAGTAATTACAAGATAACATTACTGCGTATTGAACTGCTTTTTCTGTTGAATTTGTTGTAAAACATGATGTTTTGATGCTTAATTTGTAAAATCATAACCTAATTTGATGTTTAATAGGCTTTTCCTTAATCCCTCCTTATTATCCAAGATATTAACTTATCCAAGCTTCTGCCAGCCCATTTAGCTTGGATAAGTGAGACTCTACTGTATTTGTATTTGAATGTTAAGTATTCTCAATTTGGAGTGCGTGAACTACAATTCCTAGAATCGTAGGTCAATCCTCCCCAAACCCTGCCAGTACTCAAAGTTGGCCATTTTGGATCTGTATACCCAAGTGTGGTCCATATCTGTCATTGGCTTGTCATCGCCTGGCTGCAGTGATCTCTGGATAGGGGTGAAGTACTACAACTCCCAGATTCCTGGGGCAATTGTCCCAAAACATTTATCAGCATCCACAGTAGGCTATATTGAGTCTGTGTGCCATGTTTGGTCCACATCCGTTGTTGGCTGGGTTCAGTGCTCTTTGGATGCGGGTGAACTACAACTCCCAGATTCAAGGCCCACAAACCCCTGCAGTATGTTCAGTTGGTCATGAGACTTTGCTGTGCTAAGTTTGGTCCTGGTCCATTGTCGGTGGAGGTCACTGTTTCTCTGGATGCAGGTGAACTATAACTCTCTTTTCCCCAAACTTGTCCAATATGTTCTGTTGGTTAAGGGGGCTCTGTGTGCCAAGTTTGGACCAAGACCATCATCGGTGGGGTTCAGAGTGCTCATTCATTGCAGGTGAACTATAAATCCCAGTACCTACTACTCCCAAATGTCCAGTCCAATTGCCCTCCAAACCCACCATATTCAAATCTGGCCCAGACCCATCATGGTTTGGGTTCATAGCGTTCTGGCTGTAGGTGAACTACAATTCCTCTAAATTCCTCAATAGGAGTCACAGTGCTCTGACTTGATGCAGGGTGAACTACAACTTCCACCATGTGGAGTCAATCCCCCAAACTCCTCCCGTAAGTTTAGTTGCTGCTCAGTTCTGCTATGTTTGTTCTGCAGACAGATTTGAAAGGGAAGGGCAGTGGGCGGGGCCATGCAAATTTCACAGCAATGGAGAACCCTGGGATGCCTGCTTGTGGTGGAGGAAAATGCAAAATCTAGGATGAAATGGTCCCCAAATGAAAGCATTCCTTGGGTGGTGGGCCGTAGTGTTTGGGGAGGACATTGGCAGGTTGGGATATATGTTAATGGAACTCGCTGTAACCGTAATGTCAGTGGAAAAGAGTGACTTGGTGGCTTCTTAGCACTGGGAACTGGAGCCTGTTTGTGGAGGCCGGAGGCTGTCTGTGTGAGCAGACACCCGTGCCACATGCACACCTATGGGTTTTTGCTTTTATTATGGATATAGATATAGATTTCACTGTAATTAAAACCCGGCTTCCCTTGTAGAGTTTAAGTTTTGATTTGCTGCTCTTGAACAATAGTTTCTCTGCATTCATTACATTTATTTTATATCTATTCATTCAATTTACACCCCATCTTTCTCCAAACATTCCAAGGCACTCTGTTGATTTCTCTGTTTCCCAGTCTACACTGCCATATATAATGCCACTTCAAACTGCATTATATGGTCAATGTAGATGAACCTTCTCTCTCTTTCTTTGGAAGGTTTGTTTTTGTTTTTGCAGTGCCAAAAGGAATGTCATTCTTTGCAAAACAATATTCAGAGTGGCGTATATCACCCTCCTAATAGTCAGAGATTGATTTAATATTTAGGGAATGGAGAAAGACAGTTTAAGTAGACAGTTCATTGTAGATGGGCGCATATGAATCATTTCTTCATGTTGTTTGTGGAGGCAACGTTGTGGAAAATAGACTTGTAACCCAAATATGGAATTAGCATTGCGAGACCCGAAGGTTTCAGTGTCCTCTTTTAGAATTGTGACACACAAACACTCTTGGATTTCTTTCAGAATATATTTGTATTCCTCTCTATCTCCCCGAGGGGACTCAGAGCAGATTACAACATACACAGATAGGCAAACATTCAATGCCTTTAATACAGTGGAAACAATGACATACAAAGTAAAGGCTTCCCTTTCATCTCCAGCTTTCTGGAGGTGGTGCTCAACTCTGGTCATGGGGAGGTGTTCCATTTCCAAGCTGATGAGCCTGTTGTCCGTAGACATCTCCTGGTTGTGTTGCCGGCATGGTTGCATTGACACCTTTATTACCTTCTTGTCACACCTCAGACTAGCTTCACCTTGCTAAATACACCAGGCTACACACAGATTGAAGTCTTTTGTAGTTTATTAGGAAATAGGAGATAAATAGTTCTTAAAAAACGAAAGTAAAGTTCCAAAAGAGATTGTGGCAAAACAAGGCTATAAAGAATAATCCAAGAAAGCATTAGGCAAAAAAACAAGGTTCCATTAATGCATGACAAAGTCCCATGAACATGAACATACAAAGGCTGTAAGAAATCTGGGAAACAAGAGCTTGCTTCTTGACTCAAACGAGAAGTTGCTTTGACAAAGGTTTCTCTATCAGCACACTCTTTTAATACCCCTTGCATAGCATGAAAGCATTTCTGTGGCCTCTGACCTCCCTCTTGTTTGCTATTCTAACACTTCTGCGAACCCGGAATTCCAAACGATCAGCTCGATCCAAAGATTCTTTTTCGTCAAGGCCAGACAGCTTGTTAGTGTTAGCGTCTGTCTGTATGCTATCAGGCTGGGAGCTGTCCTCCCTTCCTGAGTCATTTTGCACCTGGTTAGCTTCAGTATCATCAACCATTCTCTGCCGTGGGAAAGCCTCCCTGTTCCTCATCTTCCACAGCAGGAACACTCTGAACCTGAATCCCATAATTTTGATCAGAGTCATCTTGAATCAGAATACCATCATCTTGAACCTGTTTCCCATAATCCCCATCAGAGTCACTCTGAGGCTCCAGCTGAGTCACAACACTTCCTGCCAATCTATTCATATTTGCATGTTTTTGAACTACTAGGTTGGCAGAAGCTAGGGCTGACAACTAGGTTGGCAAGAGCTAGGATTCACCCCAAGCCACAGCTTCAACTGCCAACCTTTAGGTCAGTAGATTCAAGTAGTTCAACAGTTTAACACTTTAAACTAGATCCACTGGGGGAGGGGAACAATAGCCTGGCGAACACTATATTACCCACAACCACAGGGAACCGCCAAAAGGCTAAACGGAGGGCTGCACAAACACAGCAAGGACCAAGTACGGAGAGCACAATAATCCCAAATAAACAGCTCAAGGGGAGGTCACAGGGGCTTACATGTCTTTACACCAACGCTCAGAGCATGGGAAATAAGCAAGACGAACTCCAACTCTTAGCACAGCACCACACATACGATGTCATAGGCATCACTGAAACCTGGTGGGATGACTCCCATCACTGGAATGTAGCCATTGAGGGCTATAACCTCTTTCACAGAAATAGAACAAAAAGGAGAGGAGGGGGAGTAGCTTTATATGTCAAAAACAGTTACGTTGCAGAAGAAATGCAAGACTGTAATCTGGGAAACCAGCTAGAAAGCATCTGGATAAGAATCAAGGGAACCGGGACTCAAAAAGATCTTGTTGTGGGTGTCTACTACAGACCTCCGAGTCAGGATGAAGGACTTGATGAAGCCTTCTGTCAACAGCTGACCAAACAGGCACAAAGAAGAGATATAGTAGTCATGGGCGATTTCAATTATTCCGATATCTGCTGGAAAACAAACTCAGCCAAGAGTACAAAGTCCAACAAATTCCTCACTTGCCTTGCAGACAACTTTATGGTCCAGAAGGTAGAAGAGGCAACAAGAGGATCAGCAACTCTTGATCTAATCTTAACAAATGTGGAAGACCTGATCAATACAGTTGAAGTGGTTGGATCCTTAGGGGCAAGTGACCATGTGCTCCTGGAGTTTGCAATACAAAGGAATGCTGAAACTAAGACAAGTCAAACACGCATTCTCGACTTTAAGAGAGCTGACTTCCAAAAAATGAAGGAATTACTGAGCGGCATTCCATGGACACCAATATTAAAAAACAAGGGAGTTAAGGATGGATGGGAGTTTTTCAAAAGTGAAATACTCAAGGCGCAAATGCAAACAGTGCCAACAAAGAAGAAAAATAAGACAAGTGCAAAGAAGCCAGAATGGATGTCCAAAGAACTTCTAACTGAGCTAAAGCTCAAAAGTGACATGCACAAGAAGTGGAAAAGGGGAGAAATCACCAAAGAAGAATTCAAACGTATAGCCAACACCTGTAGGGAAAAGGTTCGCAAGGCTAAAGCACAAAATGAGCTCAGGCTTGCCAGGGACATAAAAAACAACAAAAAAGGCTTTTTTGCTTACGTTGGTAGAAAAAGGAAGAAAAAGGAGGCGATAGGGCCTCTGCAAGGAGAAGATGGGGTGATGGCGACAGGGGACAGGGAAAAGGCAGAACTGCTCAATGCCTTCTTTGCCTCGGTCTTCTCACAAAAAGAAAGCCATCTTCAACCTCAGCAACATGGAATGGGCGAAGGATTGGGGGAACTCCAACCCCAAATAGGGAGACACGTTGTCCAGGAACACCTGGCCTCTCTAAACGAATTCAAGTCCCCAGGGCCAGATCAGCTACATCCAAGAGTATTGAAGGAATTAGCGGAAGTTATTTCAGAACCACTAGCAATTATCTTCGAGAGTTCTTGGAGAACGGGAGAAGTCCCAGCAGATTGGAGGAGGGCGAATGTGGTCCCTATCTTCAAGAAGGGAAAAAAGAACGACCCAAACAATTACCGTCCGGTCAGCCTCACATCGATACCAGGCAAGATTCTGGAAAAGATCATCAAGGAAGTGGCCTGCGAACACTTAGAAACAAATGCGGTCATTGCTAATAGTCAACACGGATTTACCAAAAACAAGTCATGCCAGACTAATCTGATCTCTTTTTTCGATAGAGTTACGAGTTGGGTCGATACAGGGAATGCTGTGGATGTAGCCTACCTGGATTTCAGTAAGGCCTTCGACAAAGTCCCCCACGACCTTCTGGCAAATAAACTAGTAAAATGTGGGCTAGACAAAACTACGGTTAGGTGGATCTGCAATTGGCTAAGCGAACGAACCCAAAGGGTGCTCACCAATGCGTCATCTTCATCATGGAAAGAAGTGACAAGTGGAGTGCCGCAGGGCTCCGTCCTGGGCCCGGTTCTGTTCAACATCTTTATTAACGACTTAGACGAAGGGTTAGAAGGCACGATCATCAAGTTTGCAGATGACACAAAACTGGGAGGGATAGCTAACACTCCAGAAGACAGGAGCAGAATTCAAAATGATCTTGACAGACTAGAGAGATGGGCCGAAACTAACAAAATGAAGTTCAACAGGGACAAATGCAAGATACTTCATTTCGGCAGAAAAAATGGAAATCAAAGATACAGAATGGGGGACGCCTGGCTTGACAGCAGTGTGTGCGAAAAAGACCTTGGAGTCCTCGTGGACAACAAGTTAAACATGAGCCAACAATGTGATGCAGCAGCTAAAAAAGCCAACGGGATTCTGGCCTGCATCAATAGGGGAATAGCGTCTAGATCCAGGGAAGTCCTGCTCCCCCTCTATTCTGCCTTGGTCAGACCACAACTGGAATACTGTGTCCAATTTTGGGCACCACAGTTGAAGGGAGATGTTGACAAGCTGGAAAGCGTCCAGAGGAGGGCGACTAAAATGATTAAGGGTCTGGAGAACAAGCCCTATGAGGAGCGGCTTAAAGAGCTTGGCATGTTTAGCCTGCAGAAGAGAAGGCTGAGAGGAGACATGATAGCCATGTACAAATACGTGAAGGGAAGTCATAGGGAGGAGGGAGCAAGCTTGTTTTCTGCTGCCCTGCAGACTAGGACACGGAACAATGGCTTCAAACTACAGGAAAGGAGATTCCACCTGAACATCAGGAAGAACTTCCTCACTGTGAGGGCTGTTCGACAGTGGAACTCTCTCCCCCGGGCTGTGGTGGAGGCTCCTTCCTTGGAGGCTTTTAAGCAGAGGCTGGATGGCCATCTGTCGGGGGTGCTTTGAATGCGATTTCCTGCTTCTTGGCAGGGGGTTGGACTGGATGGCCCATGAGGTCTCTTCCAACTCTACTATTCTATGATTCTATGATTCTATGATTAACCCATTGCACTACCATGACCTTGTTTGGTAGTTGTTAAAGGTAAAAGTTTCCCCTGACATTAAGCCAAGTCATATCCGACTCTGGAGGTTGATGATCATCTCCATTTCTAATCCAAAGAGCCAGCGTTGTCCGTAGACACCTCCTAGGTCATGTGGCCAGCATGACTGCAAGGAGTGTGTTACGTTCCTGCAGAAGCGGTACATATTGATCTACTCACATTTGCATATTTTTGAACTGTTAGGTTGGCAGAAGCTGGGGTTAACAGCAGGAGCTCACTCGAATCACCAACCTTTTCGGTCAGCGAGTTCAGTAGCTCAGTGGCTTAACCTGCTGTGTGACCAGGGCTCCTTGGTAGTTGTTAGTGACCTCTGAGGATGCCTGCCATAGATGTGGGTGAAACGTCAGGAGAGAATACTTCTGGAACATGGCCATATAGCCCGGAAAACATACAACAACCCAAAGAAAACCAAATCTGATTTCAATCAATGCTTCTTAATTTTGGTAACATGCAAGTGAGAGAACAACTCCTTCCTCCCCTTCCTCCTCCTCCTCCTCCTCCATTTGGTTCTGAAGATTATTCCAAGTTTTATAAACAAAGGCAGCCTTGCCAAGAAGTAAAATAAGGTAACGTGTCAAGCAGGATATTTGAGCTTCCTCCAAAATCCTCTTCTTCTGTGTTCGGTTTATGAACAGAAAAAAGAGAAGAGAGACAAGGACTTCGCATCTCCGTTCCCTCCCGTTGTTTAATTCTTTACTTTCTGCTACGCACCTTTTTTCTATTTGCTTATTATAATAAGACCCAGCCATTCTGTGCCATAGGAGTAAGCCTTCTCTAAAATCCATGGGAGCAAACCTCAACACATATTTTTGAATTCCAATAATCTCCAGGGTTTGTTGGAAACTCTAACACAAATACTCTGAAAATCTCCTCTGCTAATGATAAGGCCTTCCGAGCTGCTTCTTATATGAATGTAAAAGAACGAAGACGGAAATATATGGTTTTAAACCAGATGAACAATTGAACATATTGAACCAAGTATCCCTTGCCCCCCAAGGCATGTAAATCAACCAACCCCAGCTGTTCTGCCTTCTACAACTTTGGGCAAAATTTCTTCTTTATTTTTTAGGAGTCGTGGCTCCTCATGAGCCCATTCCTTTATGAGATCTTACCAACTAACCTGCAGAAGGAGGGCAAAGTTCAGTGGTGGGAACCATTGTCAGGGTATTGTGAATTGTGTGAAATGTTAAAATCAATCTAGGCTGTTAGAAATGCCTTCTGTGTTAGTTTCGGCAAGGCATTTCAGTAGTTATGGAGTTAATAAGAATCTGCTTTGATTGATGTGTCACAGGACCAATGGGGTCAAGTTTGTTTGACCGGGACTTTCTTCATGGTCTGTGGAATGCAGGGGAGTGTCGTCTGTTAGTGTGTGTGTTCGGCGTTAGCATTCGCTGGAGATGGACTATGAATGCTATGCTATGTAGCCGAAGAGACACAGCCATGTGTCTGGGATTTATGGAGAATAATTGCAACTGTAAATAGTTATGTAAATAAAGTTAAACAACAGTTGGATTTCAACTGACCCTTCGCCTGCTGGACTGTTTATTGACCAGTGCTGATTCTCCGCATGGAAAGACAGCCTGGAGAGGGAGGTGAGACTGGGATGATGATTTTTGGAACCCACTCTGCACGGCAACCAGGGTCTCACCCCAACGTCGTCTTTCCTGACAACCATGCTTGGCGGGTCTAAAGTCTTGGCTCCAGCTATCAGCATCTCTGCTTCAAAGGATTTCCGGTGAAGAACTCTTTTTTTGGAAAATGTCAGAACAGCTGCCAATTTACAGAAGACAAAGTGGTGCAGCTTCAGATATTTGAAATCAAATCAGGGGATGAGCGGTTTCGTGTGTGTTTAGGAGAGAATTAGAAGGTTATTTGAGAGTGATGGATACCGTGGCTTCCTTAATGCCATGCAGTGATTGTCAGGATTAGATTTCGTCTCGGCACTTCCCGATCACCAGCTTCCTTCTCTTTTAAGTTCTTTGCTTTCTTTTCATTGACAACCTTCAGAATGAACTTTTTGGAGCATTACAGGACTTGCTGTAAAGTCACGGGAAACATGGTCTTCCCTAAGACATTCATTTCCCATACCACCATCTTATTTATAGACCAGTTCAGCCAAGAAAAGGAGGCAAAAATAGTCAGGTATCCATGTCACATTATTCTACACTTCGAGCTGAAGGCAGTGTAAGCAACCCATGAAAGTCTCATCAACCGCAAAGAATGCACAAAGCAACATTTGCATATTAACAGGCAGCGTTTAATAAAATTTATAGTGTTTTCTGCTCTGAACACAGTGAACATTTGGCTGCATAAGTGTCAGAAAAAATATGGTTCCCTATGCCCTTCTATAGACAAATTCCACAAACACCCTATTTGTATGCAAGGGCTTTGCACCAAGCTAATGCCAGAACATTTGCAACAGCTCCACTCGGTGTAAGACAAAAGACATTTTAGGAGGATAGATGGACATCACGTGCACACCTTTGAATTACTTCAGAGTCCAATTTTAAACTCATGTCCTATGTTTTCATCTCTGTCCTGTGTATTTATATGTTTTATGCTTTAATATGAATATTTTATAGAACTACATTTTAATATATGTTTTTATACAATTTTTTGAAGTTTTTGTGTTTTGATTGTGATCCACCTCGAGCCACGAGGAGAGGTGGGTAAGATATATAGATACAGATAGATATAGATGATATAAAGGTAAAGGTTTTCCCCTGACGTTAAGTCCAGTTGTGACCGACTCTGGGGGTTGGTGCTCATCTCCATTTCTAAGCCAAAGAGCCGGCGTTGTCCATAGACACCTCCAAGGTCACGTGGCTGGCATGTCTACGTAGAGCGCTGTTACCTTCCCACTGGAATGGTACCTATTGATCTACTCACATTTGCATGTTTTCAAATTGCTAGGTTGGCAGAAGCTGGGACTAACAGCAGGAGCTCATCCTGCTCTCTGGATTTGAACCACCGACCTTTCCGTCAGCAAGGTCAGCAGCTCAGCGATTTAACCCACTGCACCACTGGGAATTATATATATATATATATATATATATATATATATATATATATATACACACACACACACACACATATACATACATACACACACATACATACAGTAGAGTCTCACTTAAAGGTAAAGGTAAAGGTTTTCCCCTGATGTTAAGTCCAGTCGTGTCCGACTCTGGGGGTTGGTGCTCATCTCCATTTCTATTTTTCGAAGAGCCGGCGTTGTCTGTAGACACCTCCAAGGTCATGTGGCTGGCATGACTGCACGGAGCGCCGTTACCTTCCCACCGGAGCGGTACCTATTGATCTACTCACATTTGCATATTTTAGGTTGGCAGAAGCTGGAGCTAACAGCAGGAGCTCACTTGAATCACCAACCTTTTCGGTCAGCAAGTTCAGTAGCTCAGTGGTTTAATCCGCTGCGCCACCAGGAGATACTCACATTGGCATGTTTTCGAACTGCTAGGTTGGCAGGAGCTGGGGCTAACAGCGGACGCTCATTCCGCTCCCGGGATTTGAACCTGCAATCTTTTGGTCTGCAAGTTCAGCAGCTCAGCGCTTTAACACACTGTGCCACCAGGGGCCCCTATAAAAACAGTAATACGATGTAAAATGAGAATATTATAACAGTTAATGATATCAGTCAACCAATATAGGCACATATTGGCAAAAGTCTCTATAGTCATTTACAGACCCAACACCAAGACTCTGCTTCTGGTAGCCAATCATACTTGGCCATGAAGGATTACTTACAACGAAAGTATGATCAGCAAGGGATTAACTTGAGTGACAAATTGATCATAATATCCACATTCTGAATTTGCAGAGTTGGCCCAACCATAGGCCAAAGTTGGAGTCACTACCTGAAGTGGCATTTACTTGGAGAGAGGGAGTGATAGCAAGTTGCCACTGTGTCTGCTCTCAATCTGTCCAACTGCCCTCAAGTTCCCTTGTGAGTCTGGCCATATCGAAACTATCGAGCACGTGCTCCTCCACTGTATGTTTTATAGAGATATTAGAATCAATTTCATCATTCCTTGGCTTTTAAAACATCCAGGCCGCACTGAAAGATACTACACCTCTCTGCTGCTCTCAGACTCCTGTTCTGCAATAACCTATAGTGTCGCCAGGTTCTGTGTGGCAGCAATTTCCATCAGACGGACGATGACTGACCCCACAAGGCCTGTAGCCAGAACAATCTGTTATAACTGAAAGACTGCAAATGCTCCCTCTATCCCCCTCCAGAGGATCGATATTTACTATTAGCTGACCCTGCTAACAGTCTGCTTTTAATTTGTTTTTATTATAGCATGTTTTTAACTTGTTCTTTTATCTGACTTTTATGGGAACTGCGATTCCCCTTTTCGGGCACCTGTGCCCATTTCTATATATTCTGGTCATAGACCGTAATAAATTGCTGAACTGAACTGAACTGCCCTCAAGTTCAGCAGAAGACTTTGCCCCAACACCTTGAGTAGTCACAAGCCTCAACTCCCACTCTACTCTGTGTCTCTACTTTAAATGGGTTGGGCATCATCTTCCACCCTGGGAGGCTTGCACGTCCTCTTATCAGACGATGTACAATTTATCTTAAACTGACAACGCTACAGCAGAAGTATTTTGCACTTGGAATCTGCATTCCTCTGGGTTTTTATAGCCTGCTCTTCTTATTTTTATTTTTGGCTTCCTCCAGGCAAAACATCCTTTCTTTGAATAATTGAGGTTTATTGAAGTAGCTGGAGTAGTTTCTTCTATCAACTTCTGTTTGCATTTTCGTTTGCAAATTGACATTGCAGTTCACAGTTAACATGTAAAGTTAGCGAGGACCTTACACAAGTGTATATGTTTTAAGCACACTTCACTGTACTACTGGTTTCTATTTTTTTCCCCTACACCTTAGATTTATCACAGAAGCCTTCAGAGCAGATCATTGCAGGCTGCCCTATGAAAGCTTAGCTACCGTTCATCTTTCTGCTCTACTAATTATGCACATTATGATTCATATTCTCTAATCCATGATAAGAACGAAAACAAGAATGAATAAACAAATCGGGAAGGGAAAATATTGGTCAGCTACACACTTATCTACTAATCTCTACATCCCAATCTAGATATAATTGAGTCCCTCATTTCCTCTCTTCCTTCCTTCCTTTCTTTTTTGTTATTCTGTGTTTTAGATATCCCATATTTATACATCTGATCATTTGGTTGAGTAATAGTTATACAGTAGAGTCTCACTTATCCAACATAAACAGGCTGGCAGAATGTTGGATAAGTGAATATGTTGGATAATAAGGAGGCATTAAGGAAAAGCCTATTAAACATCAAATTAAGTTATGATTTTACAAATGAAGCACCAAAACATCATGTTAGACAACAAATTTGGCAGAAATAGTAGTTCAATACGCAGTAATGCTATGTAGTAATTACTGTATTTATGAATTTAGCACCAAAATATCATGATGCATTGAAAACATTGACTACAAAAATGTGTTTGATAATCCAGAACGTTGGATAAGCGAGTGTTGGATAAGTGAGACTCTACTGTAGTTGGATAATAGTTAGTTCCATCCCTAATTCACAAGAGTTTATAAACACTGCTCCTTGGTTCTGTCAATCTTCCTTAAGAGACATTCAGAATTAATTTGTTTCCGAAAATGGTTTTTTAAAAATATATATATTGGCATATACAACAACAATTTATTGATTAGCCAGTTGACCTTATCAAGAACAGACAGTACAAACACAGCATACAACATACATCTAGTACACTTAAAATATAGAAATAGAATACTTCGAAAGAGTGAAAACAATTATTTTATAGAAAGTGAAGAAAAAAAAAGAGGAGTGGTGAAGAAGGGGGGAAACATAAATTCATAAATACAGTAATTACAACATAACATTACTGCATATTGAACTACGTTTTATGTCAAATTTGTTGTATAACATGATGTTTTGGTGCTTAATTTGTAAAATCATAGCCTAATTTGATGTTTAATAGGCTTTTCTTTAATCCCTCCTTATTATCCAAGATATTTGCTTATCCAAGGTTCTGCCGGCCCATTTAGCTTGGATAAGTGAGACTCTACTGTATACACACACACACACACACACACACACACATATAAATACCTACATACACACACATATATATGCAAAAGAAAAACAACAACAAAAAATAATAAATAATAAAATAATAAAATAAAAATAATAATAATAAATATTTTTAAAAAATGGTATTGACTTCCTTGCAGTACTTTGCAGTTCGGTTCTTTTCTAATTCTGCAAATTCTCCCTCAAAAGGGGATATTGTTATATTACTGTACCTCTCCCAAGATGGTTTTGAAGTTATCTTCTGTATAACAAATTGTGCGTTTTGTACTATATGTATGTGTGTGTGTGTGTGTGTGTGTGTGTGTGTGTATATATATATGCCAATGGCGCAGCAGGTTAAATCCCTGAGCTGCTGAACTTGCTGACCAAAAGGTTGGTGGATCGAATCTGTGGGACAGGGTGAGCTCCTACTGTTAGCTCCAGCTTCTGCCAACCTAGTAGTTCCAAAATGTGCAAATGTGAGTAGATTAATGGATACTGCTTCAGCAGGAAAGTAACAGCAGCTCGATGCAGTCATGCCGGTCACATGACCTTGGAGGTGTCTACGGACAGTGCCGGCTCTTCGGCTTCAAAATGGGAGATGAGCACCAACCTCCAGAGTCGGACACAACTATACTTAATGTCAGGGGAAAACCTTTACCTTTACCTTACAATTGCCAGCAGCATCACAGACATGCCTTTGGCTAGCTGGATTCTGAATTTCTATCATGCAGATAGCCCACACTGAAAGGTCAATCTCATTGTCTCTTTTGTTGGTTGTAAATGAAGGTAATTTGATTGCAACCGTTCATTTAAATCTTGTAAGCCATTTATTCAGTGCAGTTAAGGATACACATTAAAGTCTGAATTAATTCTACTAACCATCCACATTTGGCAGGAATTGTTGAATGCACATTAAGCTCTGGGTTTTATGCACACGACTGTCCCTAACTCAGGAGAAAGATAACTTGCTCAGGGAGATAAGGACTTGTTAATGTAGCCGTGCCTTGGGTTAAGTTGGATTCAGTCCCATATGGCATTCAGCCAACACAGAACTGACCTAAATGGTCATAGGGACTTTATCAGATAGGCAAAATTGCCCATCCTATGACTGTTGGACCTCTGTTCATGCACATGACCTCTTATCTCCTTCTGGCAGCTACAATATATCAGTACTGACCAAGAGCTCATGAGATCGAAGCCCGGGACAGATTGAGCTCCTGACCAATTAATAGCCTATCTCGCTGTTGACCTAACCAGCTCGAAAGATGGTTGCATCTGTAGAGTAGAAAATTTAAGTAACACTTTATGCGGGAGAGGCTAATTTAACTAATTTACGACACCATAAAAACTTCCAGCAGTGTGCACAAAAGAATGAGGAAATACTCCTTCAAGGACTCGGTGTCACAAGTGGTTGATGAAGCGGCAGCTCCCCCTGTGGCCGGAATCGAGCATATCCTCATGAAGTTGGAACCTGGAAAATGTTAAATTGCCTCTGTGTCTGTCTATATGGCATATGTCTAATAATGGCATTGAATGTTTGCCATTTATATATGTATTGTGATCCACCTTGAGTCCCCTTTGGGGTGAGAAAGAAGGGCAGAATATAAATACTCTAAATAAATATCACATGGGGGAAGGGTGGCAGAATCAGGGCAAGGCGTGTTGTCCTGTTACTGTTGTATCTCCGCCTTCACGGCCTGCTTTGCAGGAGTTGGAATTGGATTCAGAGTCCGGGCCATTCCAGACTTGGATCAAAGCCCAATGCCTTTGCAGGTTCCTGAAGTTGTGGTGCCTGAGGATCCACTCATTGGGGAGCATTCTGATCCTTCCTCAAGGTTGGTTTCGCCAGATGTTGTTGACACGAGGGAGGGTGCATTTTTTAATCGGAGAGAATCTTTTGCAATGGAAAAGAGACAAAGAGAGGGAGTGAGACGAAGTAAGCTTTTGGCTCTCAGGCGCACTAATGGCTAACTTTCCCATGTGAATTTTGGCATGTATCAGTTCTCATTGACTTGTAGCCTTGGAGTTCCCTTAAAAGTGTTTCTCTCCCTTCTCTGGGTGCGGTGTCAACTTTGCAATCCTTGGAAGGAGAGTCCGTGTTCCAGCACCTTGTACCTTTCCTTGCTCCCATGCCTTGTTTCCAGACTTCCAGGTCGAGTTCGTGCCTAGTGACTCTCGAGTATACCTTGCCTTGTACCTCCGGATCCCTTGCTTCCCGAGTTCCTGCTTTCCAGGTGGATTATAGTTTATGGCTTCACGGTGTCTTGTTCATGTTCCTGTCAACTTTGGATTGCTCCTATTTGGATGGTGTTTGTGGGCCACTTTGATGACTTGCTGGAACTAACGAGTTCTGTTTGTGTATTCCAATTAAAATACTTTACTGGACTCATATCTGAACCATAAGAGACATTACTTTATGGACTATTTACTCAACTGACATATAACTTAGTTGCTTGCATATATACAATCTTCAATAAACTGCTCTGCTTATGATCCCGACTCCAGTGTTGGTTTTAAGGTGTCCTCGCAGCCTTGGGGTGTAACAGTCACTTCCCCCATCAGACAGGGGAAATCATAAAAACCATGTGCCAGGGCACCAAGGCCTGCAGTGCTTTGGGACCTGCACTTTGACATAGATAATGATGAGGAATTTACTAACATTGCACCCTCCACAGAGGGGCCTTTACAGCTGCAGGTGCCTGAAAATGTTGACGCTGGAGATGTGTTAATTGGAGAGGATTCTTCTAGTCCTCCCTCGCAGATAGAGCCAGATGTGGAAGAAACTCCTGGGAACGGGGTTTTTAATCGTAGAGATTTTGTGACTAGAGAAAGAAGTGCAAAACAAGAAATCCACCACAGCCAGAGACTGGCAAACAGATGGGAAAATGGGTAGCGTTCCCTTGGGAAAGTTTTGGGAGTTTGTACTCCCCAAATTCTGAACAGCCCAGAATCTGTTAAAAGTGTCAACGATGCGGTGTCAACGATGCTTTTTGGAGAAAGGTTTCTCCGTTCCTAGTTCCTGTTTCAAGCCAAGTTTCCAGTTCCAGTCGGGCCGTGCCATGCTGCGATTCTCAAGTAGACCCTGACTTTACTTCGGATGTTATTCCTTGTTCCTGATTCAAGTTTGCCTCAGCTTTAACAACTTTGTTACCTTGATTGCTACGAAGCATTTCCAGTGGATAGAACTCTGTTTTCTGCCAGCCTTGTTTCCCTGTTTAACTTCATGGACTTTGATTTCTTGGGAGAGCTATCGAGTTCTCATTGTGGATTATAATATCAGACCTTTTCCTTCACACAATTGAAACCGTCATTGACTTTCTGAAAAGAACTATTCCTTACTCAGACTCTATACCAGGGGTCCCCAAACTAAGGCCCGGGGCCAGATGCGGCCCTCCAAGGTCATTTACCCGGCCTCCGCCCTCAGTTTTATAATATAATATGTTTATATCAGTTTTAATAATATATATTGTATATACATATAATATTGATAATAATATTATGTTATACAATATAATACTAATAGTAATACCATATAATAATATTAATTATATGTTATATATTACATATTATATAATAGTATAGTGGTATAGTTCAATGTAGTAATATATAATGCTAATATTGTGTTATGCTAATAATATAATATATTGTGTGTACATACAGCTGCTCTGAGTCCCTTTCGGGGTATAAATGTAGGAAATGTAGGGTGGGATATAAATGTAGTAAATAAATGCAGTAAATAAATAATTAATTTTAGACTTAGGCTCGGCCAAAGTCTGAAATGACTTGAAGGCACACAACAACAACAATAATCCTAATTAACTTGACTATCTCATTGGCCAGTAGCAGGCCCACACTTCCCATTGAAAACCTGATAGGTTTATGTTGGTTAAAATTGTTTTCATTTTTAAATATTGTATTGTTTTTTCGTTGTTGTTGTTGTTGCACTACAAATAAGACATGTGCAGTGTGCATAGGAATTTGTTTTGTTTTTTTCAAATGATAATTCGGCCCCTCAACAGTCTGAAGGATTGTGGACCGGCACTCTGCTTTAAAAGTTTGGGGACCCCTGCTCTATACCTAATTCCTTTTGGATTTATAATTGTTTTAATAAAGATATAATGGCTCTTGTCTGGTTTTCGAGTGCTCACGCTGCCTTGGGGTGCAACAGGAGGCTTCTCACAATGCATAGACAACAACGGGAAGAAGCCAGGGTGATGTGGGAAATGTAGGGCACAGGGTGACAAGTTACCCAGGCTACAATACGTGGTGAATCCCCCCGCTATCACCCCAATAGGTGACCTCGATATGATGAAGTCCTAGGACACGGCGTAATGCATTCAAATTGCAGGAAAATAGATTCCGCCTAAACACGAGGAAGAACCTTTCAGCACTAAGAGATGTTCAAAAGTTGAATCCTCTGTAATGCAAGCAAAACATTTTACATCTTTCAAGAAGAAACAGATTATTATGATAGTCTTTCAAAGACAAGCCATCAATAGCTGCCATTCATGAACAAAACAATATAGGAACAATTGTGATATGTTTTTGTAGTATTCGTATGTACGCCTTCAAGTCACAACAGTGTCGATCTTTAATTTCATTTCCCACTCTTTCTGACAAGTTTCACTGTAGTTCTTGTTAGATACTTGTCAGAACTGAAAAGGAGAGGTTAATAGTCCACACAAGAGAAAACAGGGGTGAGGTGGGAAGTGGTGCATTCTTTCTTTCCTTTTAAGAAGTCAAAAAGGAAATCTTATGAATGAGGCTTTGTTTTGTAGTTATTTGTTGGCAGCAGTCTGCCAATATTGTTCGGAGCATCTCAAGAGAATAGACACTTTATGTGGTTGCCAAGTATGTCTTTGATTAAAACATCAATTAATTCTTCTGTAATTTAAGAAAATAGGATCCTTCTTGACTTTGACCTTGCTTAATGTGGTGTGTCTGGTTTGGATACAAAAGTGTGTTTTGTGTGGGAAAGAGGAGATAATGTTCTCCATGTATACCATACAAATATACAATAAAGATATATTTTCCACAGAAGGGCCTGATTCATAGCAGTGAACTCAGTATAATTGGGGGACAGTATAGTTTGCGTATCTATGTGAATGTAGATAAGTGTGTTGTTAGTGTGTTTGTCTTTGTTTTGGTTCGGTGGTAGATTGTTGAAGCTATAGTCTTAGCAATATATATTATTCTGCTTCTTTTTGTATTTGTATTGTTTTTACTATGTTTTCTTTCTTCTGAATTAAAACTACTGCTAACATTAACAATATGGAAGAAATGTGTTGTCGAAGGCTTTCATGGCCGGGATGACAGGGTTGTTGTATGTCTTTCGGGCTGTGTGGCCATGTTCCAGAAGTATTCTCTCCTGACGTTTCGCCCACATCTATGGCAGGCATCCTCAGAGGTTGTGAGGTATGGATAAACTAAGTAAGGAAAGGAAAGAATATATATCTGTGTAGAGTCCAGGGTGTGGCAAGAGTCCTTTGTCACTGGGAAGCCAGCATTAATGTTTCAGTTAATCACCCTAATTAGCATTGGAAAGGTTTTGTCTCTTGCCTGGGGGCATCCTTTGTTCAGTCATTAGCTGTCCTCTGCCCTCAGAGTGTTGGTTCCCATCTACTGTTTTTGATTTCAGAGTTTTGTAATACTGGTAGCCAGATTTTGTTCATTTTCATGGTTTCTTCCTTTCTGTTGAAGTTGTCCACATGCTTGTGGAATATGGAAGAAATACTGAACGTCCTGTAGAACTAATGTAAAAATTAGTCATGTGCATTTGTATGGAATCGCAATCCATTTTGTTTTGTTTCATTGGTTTCATCTCCGCTTTCGAAAATGGGGCACCTATCTGAATGGAATTTTTTTGTCTCGTGTCTGGAAAAAAAAAGAAAAAAAATCGGACCATTGGCAGAAAATAATTATAATTCTCCTAAGGACCAGTTTTAGACAGAGAGAATGGCGGCTTTAAGGGCAATTGCCCCCTTATATACCCTCCCTGTTTCCGCATTTTAATTTAGGATGTGAAAATATATTATTATTATTATTATTATTAAAATTATTATTAGAATAAAAAATGTTGCCAGTCTACTGCTAACCCCTCAGAGATCAACCATTGATATCAATTTGTTGGGGGTCCCAACAGTTCATTTTTTGAAATTCCCATCAAGTCAACTTGAGTTATCAAGAACCTACAAATGAGATCTCTAGTTACCTCTGATTGGCCAAGGATCACCTCCTCCTCTGACGCATACAAAAGAAGTCTCCTGGATTGGAAGCCATGCAGCCCAAAAACAAAAGCAAAGCATGGTGACCGTGCAGATTTCTCTTCCGTGTCGCCTTTTGTTTTGTCCGAAAATGACATCTTTCATTTCGTGCATCCGAATGGACGGTACGAAACGAATATACGAATAAAACAGATGAAACAAATACCACGCACACCTCTAGTAAGAATACCTTGGCATAGTTATTTGGAAAGAGAATTCTTTCTCCAAACAGTGCAAATTATTTGGATTGATTGAGATTTTCCTGCTACTTGCAGGGGGTTGGACTGGATGGCCTGTGAGGTCTCTTCCAACTCTACGATTCTATGATTCTATGATTCTATGATTAATTAAGTTTACTGATTTCACTGGTCATTTCTATTGGTAACTGCTTGTCCTTTGTGGCAGAATCTGCCCTCAATTTGCATCATTTTGGCTTGGTTCATGCTTTAGCCAAGTGGCACGGTTAGCATTCGCTTATACAGTAGAGTCTCACTTATCCAACATAAACGGGCCGGCAGAACGTTGGATAAGCGAATATGTTGGATAATAAGGAGAGATTAAGAAAAAGCCTATTAAACATCAAAATAGGTTATGATTTTACAAATTAAGCACCAAAACATCATGTTATACAACAAATTTGACAGAAAAAGTAGTTCATTACATATTAATGCTATGTAGTAATTACTGTATTTACGAATTTAGCACCAAAATATCACAATATATTGAAAACATTGACTACAAAAATGTGTAGGATAATCCAGAATGTTGGATAAGTGAGCATTGGATAAGTGAGACTCTACTGTATCTACATCTCATACTTCTTCGGAAGCATACAAAATGATGAAGCTGTAAACATACAGCTCAGGTAATTTACAATGGTCATAACTAAAGCTGATCACTGATGGATCATTCTGTGTTTCGGGAACATAGATGACAATACAGCCACTGCCAATGTTTTTTTTTTAGCTCTCCCTGTCAGAGGTACCATTGTCTCCCTGCCACACAATCTGGTTTGTTGTATTGTTACAAACTGTATTGTGCTCGCCGTGCCCCATCAAACAAAAGACCTTTTGTGCTGAAATTGAGATGAATTATTTCTTCTTCTTTTTTGAACAAAATAAACCTGGCACAAAGACAGATTGGTCTATGGAAATGGGGGGGACGACGACGGGACTGACACTTTCTAGTTCTCTTCTTTGTATTGTACGCACAGTTAAATCAAGCAGGCATATCCACATCTGGACTGAAAAGGTTTGGCCTTTTGCATGCTAAAGCGAATGGAATTTGGCTGTACAATAGAACCCTTTCTTTACTCGATAGATCGCAGAGGGATTGACAAAGTAATGAGATAAATACTGCTAGCGACAGTGACTTGGCAGGGAATTGGTGCAGACATTGTGCACAGAACAATAGTTCACTCATTGCCCTGGATGTTAATTACATCAACTGGTTTGTAAAGAGGGATGGGGTATTGGCTGGCAGAGAACCCAAATAGATGCAGAAATGTAAGTCCCATCAACTCTGAAAACAGAGGGAGAGAGCTCAATCAGATAGGAACGCTAGTGCATTGAAAGCGAGCAAAAGAGAAGGAGATTTTTCCATCCAAGAAATTCCCAGCCCTTCAATCTCAGCTCATCAGATTTTATTGGGCAATCCGTAGCCAAGCATGAATCCTTATGGCCTCTGTTTCTAAAACATTACTCTATTTTTATTCATGTGGGGATCCTATCCCTACTAGACGTGGCTTTCTTTACCTAGATACCTTTCGTGGCCACTAAACACTTCCCAAATATTTAGGACTGTGTGATGTATATTATTATTATTATTATTATTATTATTATTATTATTATTATTATTATTATTTTATGATGACACAGCAAACAAGATAGATATGCTGGATTTCATATCACAAAATCACAAGTAATAATAATAATAATAATAATAATAATAATAATAATGACACAACAACATTGTATGACACAGCAAACAAGATAGATATGCTGGATTTCATATCACAAAATCACAAGTCGAACACTCCCCAAGCGTCAAGGACTGTGTGATGTATTTTCGGATGATGCGTGCAGATCCCAGTAGGGTGGCCTTTTGCAGTTGGCAGATCGTGATTTTGTCAATGTCTATTGTTTCCAAATGCCGGCTGAGATCTTTTGGCACGGCACCCAGTGTGCCCATCACCACCGGGACCACCTGCACTGGTTTCTGCCAGAGTCTTTGAAGTTCAATCTTGAGGTCCTGATAGCGGCTGAGTTTTTCCTGTTGTTTTTCGTCAATGCGACTGTCACCTGGGATGGCAACATCAATGATCCAAACCTTTTTCTTTTCCACAACTGTGATGTCTGGTGTGTTGTGTTCCAGAACTTTGTCAGTCTGGATTCGGAAGTCCCACAGTATCTTTGTGTGTTCATTTTCTATTACCTTTGCAGGTTTGTGATCCCACCAGTTCTTTGCTGCTGGGAGGTGGTACTTGAGGCATAAATTCCAATGAATCATTTGGGCCACTTAGTTGTGCCTCTGTTTGTAGTCTGTCTGTGCGATTTTCTTACAGCAGCTGAGGATATGATCAATGGTTTCGTCAGCTTCCTTGCAGAGTCTGCACTTTGGGTCATCAGCTGATTTTCCAATCTTGGCCTGAATTGCCTTTGTCCTGATGTCTTGCTCCTGGGCTGCAAGGATCAGGCCTTCTGTCTCCTTCTTCAGGGTCCCATTCGTGAGCCAGAGCCAGGTCTTCTCCTTGTCAGCTTTTCCTTCAATTTTGTCAAGGAACTTTCCATGCAATGTTTTCTTGTGCCAGCTGTCAGCTCTAGTTTATAGTGCAGTTTTCTTGTACTGGTTTTTTGTCTGCTGTGCTTTGAGGAGTTTCTGATTTTTGACTTCAATCAAAGCAGGTTCTTCACTTTGCTTTACATATTCTGCCAGGGCATGTTCTTCTTCTTTGACTGCTTGTTTTACTTGTAAGAGTCCTCTGCCCCCTGATCTTCTAGGCAGATATAGCCTGCCAACATCACTGTGAGGGTGATATTATTATTATTATTATTATTATTATTATTATTATTATTATTATTATTGCTGCTGCTGCTGCTGCTGCTTCTTCTACGGGAAGGGAATGGCGCTCCATGCAATCATGCCAATGGCCACTTGATCTAAGAGGTATCTATGGATAATGCCAGGTCTTCAGCTTAGAAATGCAGATGAGCACCAACCCCCAGAGTCGGACACGGCTAGACTTAATGTCAGGGGAAAACCTTTACCTTTACTTCTAACGAGAAGGGGAAAATTATTTCTTTTATACGTTTGCATGACCTCATGAGGTCTATTGTCTTCTACTGGAGGAATGCGCCCATCCTCGCCATTGTGCACAATAAACTTGGTGATTTGTCTCATGCCCATGCATCAGTGCCTTTAAAAACTACATGTGGGGTTAGCATCACTCTCCATGAGAACTCCACTGCCTTATCACAACCAATTTGTCACAATGAAAAGCTAATTAAATGCATTATTCTTATTCAGGGGAGAAGCAAATAGTTGAACTACTTTCCTGACTTCGACATGCCAGTCTTCCTTCTCCTCCCTTCCACCAAACGGGCCCTGCTTTGCTATGTCAGACCCCACGGGATGCCCTCGGGCCCTTCTGTTTGATGAAGTCAGTGAATCTCGACTTACTGCCTGCTGCCCCACTCTCGTACCATTTACGATAACGGTTGGATGAGTAAGTCCCCATATATTCAAGGGGTTTGTGCTTCAGGGTAAGCACTGAACCGAACATCTCTCTGTTCTGTTTAATCGTTCAACTTTCTATCCTTTAAAAAACACACCAAACGAACAAAAAAACGATGCGCCAAAGCCTTAAGGAGGTGTGTGTATGGAGTAGGAGGGCATGCAGATGAGCATTGGAAATGTCAAATTGGCATGAAAGATTGGCACAGCAATTGGGCCATGACGGACGTCACACAGGACACAAAAATAAAAGATTCCTCCCCAACACTGAAATAGTTTTCTGCAGCGTGATCTTTATTATCCCTTCACATCCATTTGGCACAAAGCGATGGGGAAAAAAAATCCTAATTACAGCTTTATCTCTGATTTTTCTCATTTTTTCTCTCTGATATATACAGCAGTGAATCATACTACGAGATTGGCACAGAGTCAGGGGGGGAAACCCCTCCCTCCATAACTCAGAGATCCGTGCTTACTTGTTAAATAGAGGAGACAGAAAAATAAACATAATGTGCCAATTATGTCAAGAATGAAAAGGTGGATAGAACCTAGAGTTCAATAAAAGCTATCAATGACTATGAGATAGATTGCACAAACTGTCTGGGTTTTTGTTTGTTTGCCTATTGGTTACAAATGCTGATGTGACAATAGGTTATCTTGAAGTTAAAGTTGGGCTTATATATCCGTAGAATAATGTCCAGGGTGGGAGAAAGAACTCTTGTCTGTTTGAGGCAAGTGTGAATGTTGCAATTAGTCATCTTGATTAGCATCAAATGGCTGCACAGTTTCAAAGCCTAGCTACTTCCTATATGGGGGAATCCTTTGTTGGGAGGTGTTAGCTGGCTCTGGAGCCGCGGTGGCACAATGGGTTAATCCCTTGTACTGGCTGAACTGCTGACCTGAAGATTGTTGACCTGAAGGTTGCTGGTTCAAATTCGTGAGATGGGGTGAGCTTCGTCTGTCAGCTCTAGCTTGTGAGGACCTGAGAGAAGTCTCCCAGTAACACATTCGGGTGTCCTCTGGGCAACATCTCTGTATACGGTCAATTCTCTCACACCAGAAGCGACTTGCAGTATGTTCTCAAGTCACTTCTGACACAATTTATTTAAAAGCTGGCCCTGATTGTTTCATGTGTGGAATTCCTCTGTTTTCAGAGTGTTGTTCTTTATTTATTGTTCTGATTTTAGAGTTTTTAAAACACTGGTAGCCAGATTTTGTTAATGTTCATAGTTTCCTCCTTTTTGTTGAGATTGTCCACATGCTTGTGTATTTCAGTAGCTTCTCTGTGTAGTCTGACATGGTGGTTGTCCAAGTGGTCCACCATTTCTGAATTCTCAAATAATATGCTGTGTCCAGGTTGGTTCATCAAGCGCTCTGCTATGGCCATACAGCCTGGAAAACTCAGAGCAACCCAGTGACTCCAACCATGAAAGCCTTGGACAACAATAGTTATCCAAATATCTCTACTTAATGCCCGAAACAGCCCAGAATGCAAGCACACATGTAGATAAGCACCCTGAGAGTTTTTAAAGCTAGATGTACTAATCTGTACAGATAAAAGGTATTGCAGTTATCTACTATTGTGTCTTTAAATTATTATTTTTTCACTTTAATACAGTGTTTCTCAACCTGGGGGTCGGGACCTTGAGGGGGTTGCGAAAGGGGTTTCAGAGGGGTCACCAAAGACCATCAGAAAACACATATTTCTGATGGTCTTAGGAACCAGCAACTACAACTCCCAAATGCCAAGATCTATTTTCTCTAAACTCCATTAGTGTTCACATTTGGGTATATTGAGTATTTGTTCCAAGTTTGATCCAGATCCATCATTGTTTGAGTCCACAGTGCTCTCTGGATGTCAGTGAACTACAACTCCCAAACTCAAGGGCAATGCCCACCAAACCCTTCCAGTATTTTCTGTTGGTCATGGGAGTTCTGTGTGAGAAGTTTGGCCCGATTCTCTTGTTGGTGGGGTTCAAGGAGCTCTTTGATTGTAGATGAACTATAAATCCCAGCAACTACAACTCCCAAATGTCCAAAATCTATTTTCTCTAAACTCCACCAGTGTTCACATTTAGGTATATTGAGTATTCATGCCAAGTTTGGTCCAGATCCATCATTGTCTGGAATCCACAGTGTTCTCTGGATGCAGGTGAACTACAACTCCCAAACTCAAGATCAATGCCCACCAAAACCTTCCAGTACTTTCTGTTGGTCATGGGAATTCTGTGCACCAAGTTTGGTTCAATTCCATCATTGGTGGAGTTCAGAATGCTCTTTCATTTTAGGTGAACTATAAATCCCAGCAACTACAACGCCCAAATGACAAAATCAATCCCCACCAGTATTCAAATTTGTGCACCATGTTGGGTATTTCTGCCCAATTTGGTCCAGTGAATGAAAATAAATCCTGCATATCAGATATTTACATTTCGATTCATAACAGTAGCAAAATGATAGTTATGAAGTACAGTAGAGTCTCGCTTATCCAACGTAAACAGGCCGACATAATGTTGGATAAGCGAATATGTTGGATATTCCCATCCCCATCATAATTACAATTATACTCCTCGACCTTTTGTACTAGTCGCTCCTTTCCTGATTACTTGATATTAATTCAAGGCTCCTCCCTACCCGATGTGATCTTAAATTTCACTTTATCTATTTAAAATTTGTAACTCATAATGTGCACCTTGCTTATCCACTATTGAAACCTCATTGTTTTTAATTCGATGTTTTAATACCGCGTTGTGTTTTTTCGGCTGCTGTGTATATATTATTATTGGTTTTTATTATTGTTCTTTGATGTTTCATATTTTATTTTATCTTTGTTTTGTATCTGATTTTGCTGTGAGCCGCCCCGAGTCCCCTTCGGGGGAGATGGAGGCGGGATATAAATAAACTTATTATTATTATTATTATTATTATTATTATTATTATTATTATTATTATTATTATTATAAGGAGGGATTAAGGAAAAGCCTATTAAACATCAAATTAGGCTTTGCTTCTACAAATTAAGCACCAAAACATGTTATACAACAAATTTGACAGAAAAGGTAGTTCAATACACAGTAATGCTATGTAGTAATTACTGTATTTACGAATATAGCACCAAAATATCATGATGTATTGAAAACATTGACTACAAAAATGCATTGGATAATCCAGAATGTTGGATAAGCTAGTATTGGATAAGTGAGACTCTACTGTAATAACAAAAATAATGTTATGGTTGGGGGTCACCCCAACATGAGGAACTGTATTAAGGGGTCGTGGCATTAGGAAGGTTGAGAACCACTGCTTTAATATGATACAGTAGAGTCTCACTTATCCAACGTTCTGGATTATCCAACGCATTTTTGTAGTCAATGTTTTCAATACATCGTGATATTTTGGTGCTAAATTCGTAAATACAGTAATTACTACTTAGCATTACTGCATATTGAACTACTTTTTCTGTGAAATTTGTTGTATAACACAATGTTTTGGTACTTAATTTTTAAAATCATAATCTATTTTGATGTTTAATAGGCTTTTCCTTAATCCTTATTATCCAACATATTTGCTTATCCAACGTTCTGCTGGCCCGTTTATGTTGGATAAGTGAGACTCTACTGTAGTTGGAATATTAAAACCAAGCCTGGGCTTCATCCCCAAACAGGAGAACGTGGTTTGTCAACAACTCGTGCTCTTATTCAAATGAATCAGATTGCAGTGCTTTCCAATGCACAATTTTGCAGGGTGGAAAAGTCAAATCCCGGAGCAAACATATCCTGCCAGTTATTGCAAGTGTTGCTCAGTGCTCGTTGGATTCTTTTATATCCATTATTAAGAAATAATTTGATAATTAAAGGTAGATGCCTTGTTTACCTTAGTCATCTTCTGGGATATAGTTCCCGTGCCAGCGAGTTTATTGGTTTTGTTCGAGCTATCTTGATGGATCTTCCACAACAAGCAAAATGTGTGTTTAATGAGGTTTGATTACTACTTTGCTACTTAAATGACTGAGCTTAGACAGGATTTTTCATGCTCTAATGTGTATCGTAATATCAATCGTTTCATGGGTGCGTGCACTTTCTTGCAAGCCTCGTTCTATGAAGGATGGGGGAAAGAAATATAATTAAAAACTATCCTTCTTGAGCTATGTTGACTATTTAATGGGAGATATTTGTAAGAAGGAGTAACATGAAAAGAAATAATTAAAAACATTATTTATGCAACACATTAAAAGGAGTCTTTTATTCTCAATCCTGATCGAAATAGATATATATGATGGACTCTCATTTTCAGAATGGTGTGCACTCTGTTTCTGGCTTACAATTAAAATTTTGGCAGATGACATCCTCCCAAATGTTTGCATCTCTCTTCCTAAAAAAGAAAGTGACGAATGTGAGTAGAGCTTTGGATGAATCACTGAAATCTAGAAGTATTGTAACATGAATAAGAAATAAGACTTTTGAAATTACAGTGAAGCTTTTCGTTAGGATTTGTGTGACATTTGTGTGATGGGTTCACCTTAGAGTTTGCACAGGTCGGAAATTGCTTGAAGGCACACAACAACATCAACAACAGCAATTTGTTAACCAGGTATCACTGTCTATCAGAGGTTTGCATGGTCTTATCCCATATTCTGTGTCTTGGTCCCATAGTGATATAACCACACTTTTCATGTACTTGCTATACTTGCTTTGTGTCTTCAAGTAATTTCTGACTTATGATAACCCTAAGGTGGACGTAACATGGTGAAAGGGGAGGATTATTTGTTAATGGACGAGGGTTAACTTGGGCAAGATTGTAGCACATCTGGTAAATCACCAGCAGTAATAAGATCTACCAACCGAAATGTGGCCAGTTCAAAGCCCGATCGGGGTGAGCTCTCGTCCTCAAGCCCAGCTCATTGTTTACCTAAGCAGTTTAAAAACAGATGTAAGTAGAGAAATTAGGTACCGCAAATTGCAGGACCTAATTTCTCTACTTACTTACTATTATTATTATTATTATTATTATTATTATTTTGACACAGCAAACAAGATAGACATGCTGGATTTCGTATCACAAAATCACAAGTCGAACACTTCCCAATCATTTAGGACTGTGTGATGTATTTTCAGATGATGCGTGCAGATCCCAGTTGGGTGGCCTTTTGCAGTTGGCAGATCATAATTTTGTTAATGTCTATTGTTTCCAAATGCCTGCTGAGATCTTCTGGCACGGTACCCAGTGTGCCCATCACCACCGGAACCACCTGCACTGGTTTCTGCCAAAGTCTTTGAAGTTCAATCTTGAGGTCCTGATAGCGGCTGAGTTTTTCCTGTTGTTTTTCGTTAATGCGACTGTCACCTGGGATGGCAACATCAATGATCCAAACCTTGTTCTTTTTCACAACTGTGAGGTCTGGTGTGTTGTCAGTCTGGATTCGGAAGTCCCACAGTATCTTTGCGTGCTCATTTTCCAATACTTTTGCAGGTTTGTGATCCCACCAGTTCTTTACTGCTGGGAGTTGGTACTTGTGGCATAAGTTCCAATGAATCATTTGGGCCACATGGTTGTGCCTCTGTTTGTAGTCTGTCTGTACGATTTTCTTACAGCAGCTGAGGATATGATCAATGGTTTCGTCGGTTTCCTTGCACAGTCTGCATTTTGGGTCATCAGCTGATTTTTCGATCTTGGCCTGAATTGCCTTTGTTCTGATGTCTTGCTCCTGGGCTGCAAGGATCTGGCTTTCTGTCTTCTTCTTCAGTGTCCCATTTGTGAGCTATAGCCAGGTCTTCTCCTTATTATTATTATTATTATTATTATTATTATTATTATTATTATTGGCTCCGTGTGGAAAGTGAAGAACATATTGCAAGTTGCTTCTGGTGTGAGAGAATTGGCTGTCTACAGAGACATTGTCCAGGGGACATCTGGATGCATTACCATTCTGCTGAGAGGCGTCTCTCATTTCCCCAAAGCTAGACTGACAGACAGCAGCTCACCCCATGTCGCAGATTTGAACCGCCAATCTTCAGGTCAGCAGTTCAGCTGGCACAAGGGTTTAACCCATTGCACCCCCATGTCTCCACACAATAAAATTAAAAACCTGGGACTTAAGCATGTCTAAATCAGAATCCACCCCAGCTGAAAGATAACGGCATAAAGATTCAGCTTTAATGTTTAATAGTTTTCATAACAAGAGGTGGCACAACATGGGATGCTGAGAAGAAGGCAGTTTCTTAGCTAACAAGTTAATAATAACAAAATCCTGGGATCTTTTTCCGTTTTCTCATTGGATGCTCTAGTTCTTCCTCTTCTTACAGATCAAGAGACTTCATAGTTATTTAAGCATTTAAACCAACAGAGCTGGATTTCTTTGGTCCCACAGTGGGCTCCCACCAAGCAAATTCAAAACACCATGTGCCAGAAACATCAGTTGGAATATCCTTTAAGCCCTGCAACAATCACAGAGACAAAAACCAGAGTAGTGTTGTCATTATACATAGAATACCTGTCCCACAATGAGGAGATAATGGAGAATACAGAAGAGCAATCATACCTTAAAACCAATCCGTTTGCTAATCAGTTTTGACACTCTGGTAGTGGAACGCTCCAAGATATCCAGATCTCTCTCTGGGCTGCTCAGAACATGCAAAATGAAGACAGAGCTTCAAAGACCCTCATACTATTGCTTACCGAAAGGTACAACAGCCAGAAGGGATTTAGCAAGAGAAAAAGTACTTTGGATGAATCTCGACACCTAGACTTGCCAAAAGGGATATTCAGTGTAGAATTTAATAAGTGGGGGAAAGTTACTGTATATACTCGAGTATAAGCCTAGTTTTTCAGCCCTTTTTTTAAGACTGAAAAAGCCCCCCTCGGCTTATACTCGGGCGAGGGTCCTGGTTGGCTTATATTTGGGTCAGTTTATACTCGAGAATATATGGTACATTTATTCTTTTTCTCTATTATTATTGGTATTATTATATTTATTATTTTTCTCTATTATTGTTGCTACTATTACATTTATTTTATTCTATTTTTATTATTATTATTATTATTAATAATATTCTATTCTGATCTTATTATTACTATTATTGCATTTATTATTTTACTCTATTTATTATTACTTGTATTCTTTTCCTGTATTATTTATTATTATTATTATTATTATTATTATTATTATTATTATTATTATTATTATTGCATGTATTATTTTACTCTATTATTATTAAAAGGATACATAAGCACATTTACATTGAAGAGAATAATGATTTGATCAGAGTTGGACATTCTTCTCTTAAATGTGAGCTTTATGTAAATACAGTAGAGTCTCACTTATCCAACATTCGCTTATCCAACATTCTGGATTATCCAACACATTTTTGTAGTCAATGTTTTCAATACATCATGATATTTTGGTGCTAAATTTGTAAATACAGTAATTACTACACAGCATTACTGTGTATTGAACTACTTTTTCTGTCAAATTTGTTGTATAACATGATGTTTTGGTGCTTAATTTGTAAAATCATAACCTAATTTAATGTTTAATAGGTTTTTCCCTAATCTCTCCTTATTATCCAACATATTCGCTTATCCAATGTTCTGCTGGCCCGTTTACGTTGGATAAGCGAGACTCTACTGTACCAAAATATCACAATGCATTGAAAACATTGACTACAAAAATGTGTTGGATAATCCAGAACGTTGGAATAGATGGCAAAAATGGTAAAATTTATTCCCTTAAAATATATTTTTCCTGGGTGTCTTTGCTGTTATAAAACCAGATGTCTTTCGTTTGGTATTAAACATTAATTATAATGTGTTCTGTTAGTTTTAAATATAGCTATCCAACCTCTGGAACTTTTATGTGAAGCACTCACATTTGGCATAATGAAATCAAGCATTCCCTTGGATTTCAGATCTGGATTTGTTTTATTTATTGAGTGGTTTACTTTAGACAAAGAAAGCCCTGAGTCTTAACCGGCATCTTTGATGTTGGCTTCCCACAGATGGCATAGAGCCTGGTTTTAAAAAATTTAAAACCCAAACACCAAAATGCAATTTTAAAAAAGAGCTTCCCCTTTTAAAAAAGGATTCAGGACTGTAATTGTGCTGCATGCGTTTCTGGATGCTTTTGCTCACGTATGGGAGAAACTTACATGAGCAGAGAGTTTGAGAATTCAGAAGAAATAAAAGAAACGTGATGGCACAATGGGTTAAACCCTTGCGCCGACTAGACTGCTGACGTGAAGGTTGGGTTGCTGACCTGAAGGTTGCCGGTTGGAATCTACGAGATGGGGTGAGCTCCCATCTGTCAGCTCTAGCTTGCGGGGACATGAGAAAAGCCTCCCAGCAGGATAGTAACACATTTGGGCATCCCCTGGGCAGCGTCTCTGTAGATGGCCAATTCTCTCACATCAGAAGATATTTTGGAAACATTTCCAAAATGCTCATTAAAATGCCATTGGTGTCCCTCCAGTTGTGTTCGACTCCCAACAGCATAAAATATTTATTTTAAAAGCTGGATATCACCAAAGAAAGGCATAAGACACCCCCCAAGGGAGAGTGTATATGGCCTATCATGTAAATCCTCCTTAGTTGGTGGATTATAGAACTGATATGGCACAGCAGCTACCTCAAAGCCATTGCAAGTCTATTGTGTCACTATGTATTAGTGACAGCTGGATTATGTCTGTGAGCCAAAAATCAGCTGGAATTATTTCCTTGACACTAAATAGCATATTCATTTTTTTCGGTGACACAACTTATGATCCCCTCCCTCCCGTTGCCTTCACAATACCCAAAGGCATGAGGCAACATTAGAGGCTAAGTGAACTCTTTTTAGCTTAAAGTTACTGTTACTTCAAGTTGAGGTTTGATACAGGATAGTAAAGAGGTTGAATATTTTATAAAAAAATTCCATAAGATCCCGTGATTTCAGCAACTTGTCTCTCACTTTCAAAAATGTCTTCTAATAAATATGTTTATTTGATATGCATCTTTTCATTAGTAGTTCTCCAAATATAATACGAGGGTTGAATGAAAAGTAATGCCTCCACCTTCGTTACTTGGGTTTGGATGGGAATATTTTAATAAATCAAACACAGAAATAATCCTTAGAATGTACACTATTCACTTTTCCACATCATCACCAGACAATTGGATACATTTCTGCCAATGATGAACAAGTTTTCTGAAGTCGTCACGGAAGAAGTCAACACTCTGTTTCCGCATCCAGCGTCTCACAGTTCTCTCAATGTCTTCGTCAGAAGCATAATGATGACCCCACAGATCTTCTTTCATTATTGGGAACAGATGGATTCTCTGATGAATCTCCTTTGGGGTGACACCTTCTGCTGTCAAGAATTCAATGACTGCATGTTGCTTAAGTGGCATTGTCCGACCATCTGCGCAGGGTTCCATACTTTGCACTTTAACAACACAACCATTCAATGCTAAGGCTTCCCCGTCTGCGCAGGGTTCCATACTTCACACTTTAACAACACAACCGTTCAATGCTAAGGCTTCCCCGTCTGCGCAGGGTTCCATACTTCACACTTTAACTACACAACCGTTCAATGCTAAGGCTTCCCCGTCTGTGCAGGGTTCCATACTTCGCACTTTAACAACACAACCGTTCAATGCTAAGGCTTCCCCATCTGCGCAGGGTTCCATACTTCACACTTTAACAACACAACCGTTCAATGCTAAGGCTTCCCCATCTGCCAGGGTTCCATACTTCGCACTTTAACAACACAACCGTTCAATGCTAAGGCTTGCCCATCTGCCAGGGTTCCATACTTCGCACTTTAACAACACAACCGTTCAATGCTAAGGCTTCCCCATCTGCGCAGGGTTCCATACTTCGCACTTTAACAACACAACCGTTCAATGCTAAGGCTTCCCCATCTGCCAGGGTTCCATACTTTGCACTTTAACAACACAACCGTTCAATGCTAAGGCTTCCCCGTCTGCCAGGGTTCCATACTTCGCACTTTAACAACACAACCGTTCAATGCTAAGGCTTCCCTCCAAATGGAACTGTAGAGAAGTGTCTACTGAACAAGCCTGTACCTGCTGCACACCAGTACTGCCATCTGTTGAAGAGTTACGAAGGTGGAGGCATTACTTTTCATTCAACCCTCATACTATTAAACCTTGCCTTCTGATACACATTTTAAGATTGGAGACCTGCATCACAAAAAGTCTCAGACCCGCAACTGCAGATTAATTTATTACGTGACAGTTGAGGTAGTTTGGTTCAAGGTGTAACCACAAACAACGATGAAGCCTACCTGTGTGATAATAACCCAGTTCTGTCAGAAAAGGGATTGTGAAACTATCAGAATCCTGACTAAGGTATTCAAATGCCTTGAGAACATGAGTTCAACATCATAATAGTTTAATTAACCTTTGCTTCCTGTCATGTAATTCACTTTCATTTCGGTGGCTCTCTTCGATTCATCTTTCTAATTTATCAAAGTAAAACTTTCAGAAAGCAAATCATAAGTAATAGTAAGGAAAGGTTGTCCAATTGACCCATTTGGATAAGGTTGTTCGTCACCATTTAGAGTTGTCTAGCTTAGTGAGTATATACACTATAGTGTGACACCACTTTCATGAATCAATGGTACAGAATTGTGGAAGTTTTAGTTTGGTGAGGCACTAGCAGTCTTTAGCTAAAAACCTTGAAAAACTTCAGCTACCATGATTCCAAAACATTGAGCCATAACAGTTGAAGTGTTATCAACTGTATTAATTCTACATTAAGTGTAAATGCACCTCTACGACTTCATCACACGAGGTGAATTCAGCATCCTAGCATGGAGCTCACCAGATGCCATCACACAACATATCCTACTTTAATCTTAATCTAATCATATTGATTTTTGAACCCATATTTGTTGATCAATAGTTCTGTTTAAGTGCACACATCTTCTATAGGATTAGAACAGTATGAGTAACAATAACCATGAAAATTTCAGGTCAACATTTTCTTTCATAGTATGACCAGTGTAAATGCCTGCTCTCGTTGCATAAGGATTAGACTGCCCAAAAAGAGTTACTGTGGTTTCCATCCATAATTCTAAATGGCTAGTAAATCCCCAAAGTCTGGCCTTTCTAAACCCAGCCTTTGGAGAAACAATAATCCAGTCCATCTGGGTCTAAGAGACACAGGAATATGCAGATCCTTCTTAAGAAATTTTAGTACTCTTATTCACAACCAACTCTCCCAATAAAGTCAATCCCATAGTCTGAGTACTTCCACTGAGAAATTTCTCTCTGATGTTCTCATGATGTTGGGACTAAAAGACAGCCTTCCCACACCAAGAGGATGTTCAAAAAGGGAGATGTTCTGAGCTGCCGTTTCCAGTGGCCTCAACCTACCCTATATACTTATGTGTGACGCCTCAGGGCAGCGTGAGCACTGGGAACCAAACACAGAGGCCAATAAACAATCTAATATCTTTATTAAAGAAATAAAGGAGTCAAACAAAAATAAGCAGAGTATATAGTCCAGCAATAGTCCTTTCAGAAAAGGTCAAATATAGTCCAGTAATGTGAAAGTAGATGTCCAGTATTAGAATTCAAAGTTTTAAATCCAATAACCGAAACACACTCAAACTTCTAAGCAGTTTGAGTGGGGAATATAGCAAGGTCTGTCAAGTCTGAGGCTAGGATAACAAGGCAAGGCAAGGTTAGTCGTGGTAGAGCTGAATCGCTGTCCAGGCTTGGCAGGGAGATGAGATGCAACGCCCGGTCTACTCGCCGCAGAAACTAGCGTCGATGTGATTTCCTCAACTGACACGTTGACACCGCAAAGGCCCGCCTGCACACAGAACTTTTATGGGACTTCTAATCGCCCCTCAAACCAGGTGCCTGAACACTTTTTCCCAAGGGAAAGTGGACTAAAGTCAACAACTTGCCAGATGCAAACCTCCCTGGAAACTCTCAAGGCAACTGGTTTAATTAGCACTTGCTTTCTCCGCGAATCTAGCGCTTTTTCTCCTATTCTCCTTCTCAGAGCGGAATGTTTCCAAAAACAATTTTCCATCAAAAGGAGCGCTCTCAGGAGAACCAGGCTCTGATTCAAGGTTCAAATTCAAATTAATTTGTAATTAACTGTGGGCTAAAACTGTCAACAGGGGACATCTGGAAGGGAGCTGAATCTTGCTAAGTCGGCACAAACCCCATATCTTCTTTGGTCTGATCCATAATGGCTACGGGGTCATGACTCGAGGGTCTCTGAGACATTACACTATGTATAAGTACAGAAACTTTTGTAAAAATTCCAAAAAAACCTGGATCGATTTATCCATGAGTCAATGTAGGTACTGTACTTTGTCAAGAAAGTAACCTTGGTGAAAGGCACAAGCTTAGTCCATCCCAGGAGAACCTCAAAGAAGCTCTGAGCTCTGCTCCTCCTTCTCGGTTTCCTGTCTTAAGTCTAAGAACTTCTCAACCTGGTGTCCCCAGATGTTTTTGACCTACAACTCCCAGAAATCCCAATCAGTTTACCAGCTGGGAGTTGAAGGCCAAAAACATCTGAGAACCTCAGGTTGTAATGTGATGCTACTTCTGACTTTTTTTGAATGTCTGAGCAGGAAAATGATGGTGGTGCTTTCTCCATGTTGTGTCCTCAACCCATCCACAAGTCATATCACAATCCGTAATTTGGACTCTAGATTTACACATGAGGTTAATTTATATATAAGCTCTATAGGTCATAACCGGCACTTTAAATGACAAAATAAATTAAATAGTTAAGAGGGAGGAGCCAAAAACAGCATCAGTCAAGGACAGAGCACGCTCGGTGGCTGCACAATACTGATTGACTGAGAAGCAAAGGGATTAACAATTTCTCCGAAAAGGAAAACGGAATTGCTTGTCATAAAGCAGACATGCCTGACTGGAACCATGAATAGGAACTTTGCACAATGCCATTTCTAGTAAAGAAAGCCCAAAGAGAGAAGCGTATATAAACAAGAAAGACCAATGAGGTAAAGTCAATTCTCTTTTCACTGCTGAAAATGTGATTTTTTTCTCTCTCTCTCTTTTGCATATTTGATTCAACCAAGTGCAGTCTTCTATAATCAGCAAATTAAACAGAACAATGACAACGCTCCACATTTGGTTTTAATAAGAGGAATGGAGCCATTAATTCCTAAATAGTCTCATATAAACACATACACATACAGTAGAGTTTCACTTATTCAAGCTAAACGGGCCGGCAGAACCTTGGATAAGCGAATATCTTGGATAATAAGGAGGGATTAAGGAAAAGCCTATTAAACATCAAATTAGGTTATGATTTTACAAATTAAGCACCAAAACTTCATGTTATACAACAAATTGGGCTCGGGCTGTGGTGCAGGCTGGAGAGCAGCTGCAATCAATCACTGCAACGAATCACTCTGACCAGGAGGTCATGAGTTCGAGGCCCGGCTCGGAGCCTATGTTTGTTTGTCTTTGTTCTATGTTAAAAGGCATTGAATGTTTGCCTATATGTGTAATGTGATCCGCCCTGAGTCCCCTTCGGGGTGAGAAAGAAGGGCGGAATATAAATGCTGTAAATAAATAAATAAATAAATTTGACAGAAAAAGTAGTTCAATACTCAGTAATGTTCTGTTGTAATTACTGTACAGTAGAGTCTCACTTATCCAAGCTAAACGGGCTGGCAGAAGCTTGGATAAGCGAATATCTTGGATAATAAGGAGGGATTAAGGAAAAGCCTATTAAACATCAAATTAGGTCATGATTTTACAAATTAAGCACCAAAACATCATGTTATAGAACAAATTTGACAGAAAAAGCAGTTCAATATGCAGTAATGTTATGTTGCAATTACTGTATTTACCAATTTAGCACCAAAATATCATGATATATTGAAAACATTGACTACACAAATGGCTTGGATTATCCAGAAGCTTGGATAAGTGAGACTCTACTGTATTTACGAATTTAGCACCAAAATATCACGATATATTGAAAACATTGACTAAAAAAATGCATTGGATAATGCAGATCTTTGGATAAGCGAGTCTTGGATAAATGAGACTCTACTGTACATATAACATCCGGGAAAATAATCTACCATGTATTTAAAATTAATACGAGTATTTAATCTAGTTAGTTGCACTGTATAGTTTGGCAGAGAGATTATATATTGCGGCAAAGTCCAGGAAGCTGTTTTGATGATCCTAAGATGCAAAAAAAAAAAAAAAAATCAGTCTTATTCATATTTATTATGATATATACATTTTTACATATATTTCTCTGTAATACAATATTTTTATATCATATATTCATGGCTCTGTTCTGATCAGGCTGTCGGTCCAGTAAGTGCTAATTAGGTGAGTTTGTTCCAGAAAGCATGTTACACAACACACTCTAGCAATTCCTAATAGGTTTGCAGCCCAAGGCAACAGCGCATAACCCACTATCCTGCATGCTTTAGCTGCTAAGGTATATTTAGAATTGCAATAGGAGAAAGAACTCTTTATATTTTCTGTTTCATCAGAATAAGAAGCACTTCCTTGCTTTCATAATATGAAGAGAGTCTAACTTAGAGCATTCAAGCAGTGGAGTGAAACTTTTAGAAATTGTTATCTGGGTGGGAAGGAGCACTCAAGCTGTGATCTTCGGTATGAAAATGGGAATATTACTAGCACTATGTTTTGGATATAGGAGCTCTCGATGGCGCAGTAGGTTAAACCACTGAGCTGTTGAACTTTCTGACCTAAAGGTCGGTGGTTTGAATCCAGTGAGTGGGGTGAGCTCCCGCTGTTAGCCCCAGCTTCGGCCAACCTTCAGAAGGAAAGTGAAGACCTGGCTCTGGGATCAAGCTTTTGGATAACTGTGCAGTGCAAGAATGGATGCCTAAAATGTATAATGACCTTGGAATGGCTCATTATAGCCTAAAATGCCTAAAATGTATAATGACCTTGGATGGCCAACCTATGACATGCGTGTCAGCACTGACACACCTAGCCATTTTTGCTGACATGCTGCCGCATGCAGATTTATTGGATGACTAATGTCTTTTGTGGCCAAATTTGGTGTGATTTGGTCCAGTGGTTTTGTTGTTTACTCCATGGGAATTATGCACATTACATTTATATATATATATATATATATATATATATATATATATATATTAGCTGTGCCCGGCCACGCGTTGCTGTGACTAGGACTAGGACATTGCTGTGGCGAAGTCTGGTGGTATGGGAAATAAAGTATTGAGGAATTGGTGGTAGTTAAGGTAAAAGGTAAAGGTTTTCCCCTGGCATTAAGTCCATTATAAATGGGTTACATAGCTGTGTGGAAGGGCCTTGAGTCTACACTGCCATATAATCCAGTGCAAATTAGATAATCTGTGGAAGAGGCCTGTCCCCTGGGCTGAGTGGGTTGCTAGGAGACCAAGTGGGCAGAGATTAGTCCTCTAACTGGCAGCAATTGGATAAAACAATTATTCCTTTCCCTCTAATTAGGACTTTACTTTTCTTTTTGTTGTATCAACCTAGAGGCGTAGATGATGGGTTGTGTTGTCAAATTTCGAGGTTGGGGGGCCTGTAGTTTTGTTGTTTTGTTGGTCACCGTGATGCCATCACTCATTTATATATATATAGATTACTATTATATTATTATTATATTATTCATTATTCATGACTCCATTGAAACTACAATAGAGAGAAATCAGCGTGGAAACTGCACGAGGTACCATAGATTGTTGTACATGGAAATAATAGTAGTAAATAGTTTTTGATTTATTAAATACAGTTATATATTACAATTATATATTTTTGTTATTTAAACTATATATATTGTGAAATTATGGTTTTTTTTTCTCAAAGTGACACACCACCCAAGTAATGCTAGGTTTTTTGGTGAATTTTGACATACCAAGTGCAAAAGGTTGCCCATCACTGCTTTACACCATGATTTTTTTGGTTGGTGTGATTTTTAACCGTTTCAATGTTTACATTTTTATGTCTAAATTTTTTAAATATTTAATATTTTAAGCTTTGATTTTATATGTGTTTTGGGGCATCGAATTGTGCTATGTGTAAGCCACCTTGAGTCCCCTTCGGGGTGAGAAAAGCGGAGAATAAATGGGGCAAATAAATAAATAATCAATAAATAGATCAATAGGTACCGCACTGACGCGAAGGTAATGGCACTCCATACAGTCATGACCGAGGAGGTGTCTATGGACAACTCCGGCTCTTTGGCTTAGAAATGAAGATGAGCTTCAACCTCTAGAGTTGGACACGACTGGATTTGATATCAGGAGAAAACCTTTATCTTTACCTGTGTTTTGGATTGTGCTGGCCTTGAAAATCTGCCAGTGACTGTAAGCACAGGGAAAAATATATATTTATTTTGATTCCTAAATGTCATCTCTAATCATATTTGGAAATATTGTTGCATGTTTTTCAAAACAGCAATCAGAGAGAGAAAAAAATCCTGACTAGCACAGTCTACAATCACAAAGCTATTGGGTTATAATGTATCTTTCAAGCAGAGCACCTGATATGTTAGGGAAAAGTTTGAACAGTTCGCCAGCCCACTCTTGCACCCCACAATATGTAGCAGGGAACTAAATCAAACTTACTGTTCATAGTGTAGTTTTACTCACACGGTTTTATTTTCTTGAGGAAAATAATATGCATGCAAAAGGTTGTATTCTCCTACACCGCTTCTAAACCATGCATGCACCCTGAGCTCCAATAGCAACAAAAGAAAGTACGTTCCCTTGAGATCCAGACTGTTTTTGCCCTCTTTTTTTTCCAACAGAGAATATTGAACTTTTCAAGACGCCTTTGTATTATTGCATGTGGAAAAAAAACCTTTAGGTGCAGTATAGGTAAAGCCTACCAAATGTAATATCTTATCCCATCTACACTGGCAGTATAATGCAGTTTGAAACTATATTATATGGTGGCGTAGATGGGTCCTTAATTTTTTAAAACCCTGTTGTTGGTGACAGAAACAACAAAGAACTAAATACTGTATATACTCGAGTATAAGCCGAGTTTTTCGGCCCTTTTTTTAAGACTAAAAAAAACCCCTCTCGGCTTATACTCGGATGAGGGTCTTGATTGGTTTATATTCAGGTCGGCTTATACTCACGTATATATGGTACATTTATTATTTTTCTCTATTATTATTGGTATTATTACATTTATTATTTTTCTTTATTACTTATTATTATTACATTTATTATTTTACTATATGATTGTTGTTACTTTTACATTTATTTTACTCTGTTTTTATTATTATTGATACATTTATTATTTTACTCTATTATTACATTTATTATTTTACTCTATTATTGTTGTTAATTTTACATTTATTTTACTCTATTATTATTAAAAGGATACATACGCACATTTACATTTAAGAATATGAAAATAATGACTTAATCAGACGTGGACAGTCATATCTTAAATTACAGTTTTATGAAAAGATTCAAAAACATTTAAACTACTGATTTATTTACAGTATTTATATTCCGCCCTTCTCACCCCGAAGGGGACTCAGGGCGGATCACATTGCACACATCAGGCAAACATTCAATGCCTTTTTAACATAGGACAAAGACAAACAACAAACATAGCTTCGAGCGGGCCTCGAACTTATGACCTCCTGGTCAGTGATTCATTGCTCTCCCGTCTGCGCCACAGCCTCGGGCCTCAGTTAAAGTAATTTTATCAGTATCTGTTTTTATTTCTGAAATTTACTACCCTCGGCTTATACTGGAGTCAATGTTTTCCCAGTTTTTGTGGTAAAATTAGGTGCTTCGGCTTATATCCGGGTCAGCTTATACTCGAGTATATACAGTAATACCAGTCCCTTGGCTCCCTTTACTTTATGACTTTCCTCTTTTAACAAAAATGATATTCTCAGATGCCGAAAACATATTCAGGACTCATCATGCAAAATACAATAATATCCCAAATCCACATAACAATGATACCTTTATGGGGTGAACCAAAAATGCGCCGATAATGACTTTGATCTTTCTGCCTGGCTGATTTTCCAGGTAATGGAATAGAAGTCCCTTAAGTAAAACAATGGGTCATTAATGTGTGCCCAGTCACAGCTATTGTCACTATTTTATGAAACCTCTCTCTCTCACACTCACTCTATCACTCTCTTGCTTTTAATGTTTCCATTCCTGGGGCAGGATCCATTAGGTATATGATGTCACACATATGCCGGACCGAGATAGCACAACCTACAAAGGCATTCAGGGCACGAGAAAGAGGCTCCAAAGCTGCATACAGGCATTCCAATTATGTAAGGCTGTACATCTCCACTAACTCCGGTGTAATTATACCCACTGATATATTATTGATTTTAACGCAATTTTAGAAGTATGCGATGGCGATCCCTAAGGTAGTGATGCAAAGTATAATTGCTTTGTTAATGCAGTGGATGGTTCCAGCAACCTTTGACTTGGGGCAGAGTAGATTTGTGGAAATATTAAGGCTCTAACACAGTGGTTCTCGACCTTCCTGATGCCACGACCTGTAATACAGTTCCTCGTGTTGTGGTGACCCCCAACTATAAAGTTATTTCTGTTGCTCCTTCATAACTATAATTTTGCTACTGTTATGAATCGTAATGTAAAATATCTGATATGCTGGATGTATTTTCATTCGCTGGACCAAATTTGACACAAATATCCGATACGCTCAAATTTGAATACTGGTGGGGTTAGGGGGGATTGATTTTGTCATTTGGGAGTTGTCGTGGCTAGGATTTATACTTCACCTACAATCAAAGAGCATTCTGAACTCCACCAATGATGGAATTGAACTAAACATGGCACACTGAACTCCCATGACCAACAAAAAATACTCGAAGTGTTTGGTGAGCATTGGCCTTGAGTTTTGGAGTTGTAGTTCGCCTACATCCAGAGAGCACTGTGGACTCAAACAATGACCAAACTTGAATACTCAATATGCCCAAATTTGGACACTGGTAGAGTTTGGGGAAAATAGACCTTGACATTACTGAGTTGTAGTTGCTGGGATTTATAGCTCACTTACAATCAAAGAACCCCTTGAACCCCACTAATGATAGAATTGAGCCAAACTTTTCACACCAAACCCCCAAGACCAACAGAAAATGCTGGAGAGATTTGGGTTCCTAAGACCATCAGAAATATGTGTTTTCTGATGGTCTTTGGTGACCTCTTGTTGTGACTCAGCCTTCGTGTGACTCTGGTGAGGATTCTGGGATGCAATTTCAAGATGATGGCATTCAGGTTCAGGATGAGTTTCAAGATGACTCTGATGGGAATTATGGGATTCAGGTGCAGAGTGTTCCTGCTGTGGGAGACGAGGAGCAGGGAGGCTTTCCCACGGGAAGAAATGATGTTGTTACTGATGATGGTTTTCAGGTGCAAGAAGCAGAAAGGGAGAACAGCGCTCAGCCTGAGCCCTGTGGCCTTGAAAGCGATGAGGCTGTGTCTCTAGATCGGGCTAGTTGTTTGGAATTTCAGGGGTTGCGCAGAAGTCTCAGAATAGCAAATAAGAGGGAGGTCAAAGGGCAAAGAAATGCCTTCATGTTATGCTGTTAAAACAGTCTGCTGAGAGGGAAATCTTCGTCAAAGCAATTTCGCTTGAATCAAGAACCAAGTCTGCTTCCCTGTATTATCTTGTAGGCCTGGATGTATCCTCGTTTCTGGGACTTTGGCTTCGTTTTAAGGACCTTGTTTCATGCCTAATGTTTCCATGGATTTATTCTACAGCCTTGTTTTTGTAACTATCTTTTGAAACTGAACTTTTACCTTTTATGAACTATCTTTCCCCTACTTCCTAATAAACTACAAAAGACTACGATCTGTTTGCAACCTGGTGTCTTTAGCAAGGTGAAGCTAACCTGAGGTGCAACACCCCCTCATGACCCTCCCTGGGGCGTCCCAACCTCCAGATTGAGAAACGCTGTATTAAAGTGGGGAAAAAACAATTTAAAGACACAATAGTAGATAACTGCAATACCTTTTATCTGTACAGATTAGTACATCTAGCTTTAAAAACCCCAGGGGGGTCATCTACATATACGCTTGTATTCTGGGCTGGTTTGGGCATTCAGTAGGGGTATTTGGATGACTACTGTTGTTAAAGGCGTTCATGGCAGAAAATACATGAGGGATTTGGGAAGATTTGACAGTGATTTTGGAGAGGACTTCAGCCTTCTCTGCTTTCTCTGACACCCGCCTCGTGACTCCCCCAAGGGTCCTGACCCCCAGGTTGAGAAACACTGCTCTAACGGGTGATACATGCTTCCATTCTTTTAGTGTCTATTTCAAAAAAGTCCTGAAATGCTGGCATATAGTCATGATTACAAGACATTTGGTGTGTTTGAATTCAAGAATGAAAAATAATCGATATTGTTGTGTTAAGCCTGCAGTATCTAGTCCTGCAACGTGTTTCTTGAGAGTCGTCAGCCAATTCTCTCAGAAATGCTCCCCAACAAGAAAGGTGGACGAAACACATAGATTTCCCATTGGTTGTTTAACTTGGTTCAAAATAGCCTTTTAGATCCCATCCACCTCCAGACACTTGCTTTTTGTCTTGGAACAAGCGAATTGTGATGTCAAATGAAATGAATAACTACCCAGAATGATGAAAGGCATCACCTTTGAAACTAGAAATAAATACATCCTTTGGATTATCCTAGAGAAGCAGGGAAATGGTGTCATTATCCATCTGTCTGCCTTTTGTTTTGGATTAGAGAAAGGGTGAGGGTGATGCCTCCTTGGACTTCAGAATAAATGACGAAGCTGAGAAAGCACGGTTTACTTGTTTTGTTAAAAACTTAATAGGAGAGAAACCACCAATTATTTTTGGAAGTATAAATCAAGTCTTGCACTGCAGAACTCGCAACTATAATAGAGTGTCGGTTTGACCAGACACCGTTTCCTTTAACATATGGGTTATGAGGAATTCTTACCCAACAAAAGAGGCAATTAGTTTGCTGAATGGCAACAGGAAATGTCACCATTAGCCATAAACTATGACTCTATTCATTATCGTATCGGCAAGTCTCATCAGTAGGAACATTACAGTAATCACTTTCCTGTTGCCGGTGATCTGCACCTGAATGTTTCTTCCCAAACACCTTAATTTTCAGTCAGCAGCATAATTGTTTCACGTGTTACTTTTTAAATCTTATTTCTTTTTCGCTATGGAGTGTGACAATAATCTCAGATGAAAAGCTTAAGCATCTTCCATGGCAAGAATTAAAAATGGAAGGTGTGAATGCAGACGTATCCCCTCTTTGCTAAATAGATGCCTAACGAAACAGAAGAGCCAAATCTTTTTTGAAAGAAATGAGGATAAACACCGCAGAGAGCTTGTCAAATCTATTGGCATATCATTAACACAGGTAATATTTTATGTAGGAGCTGAAAGCAAGCAATTAGTATGTTAGGATCAGTGAGACTCCCTTTCTGAGGTGTCTTGATCAACGCCCTTGGGATGTAAATTCAAGGTATGTCCACTCATCCAGCAATCTCTGTTAGCTACTGTCTAGATTAATACTTTCCGAAATGGTATTTCAAAGTATTTAGTAGTTCCTATGAATATGCTTTATTCCTTGATCAGAAGGACAGACACTGATGACAGATCCTTCAGCCTGGTTTTCCAATTAATTATGTATCTATCTGATGGCAATGCTATTTATTAGAGTTGTGCATTCAGGATAAATGTTGCTCCATTTCGTGTCCCAGCTTTTGTTGGGGACCCTCCTGTAATCGGGAGGGTGTTTTCGGTTTGGGGCCCCGAAACTCAGACCATTATGAGGGGCTTCCCACCCACTGGTTCCCCTTTCCAGCACACAGGTGTCCATTTTTCTTACTTGCTGGCACTTGGTGTTTCTACTCTAGAGTAAGAGGCACTTGGGGCACCTTCAGCCGAGTTCCAAGCCTGGCTACACACCATGCCACACATACTTTTGTGACGGGGTGTGCTGGCAGGCTCAGAGCTCAGCTGCAGGCAGGCCTGGAGCTCAGCTGCAGGCACACTCCAGGCCTGCCTGCATATCCTGCCACACACACACACACACTCTTTCCAAGGCAAGGAGGCAAGTTCGGCTGCACACAAAAGCAGACTTTCGTGTTGAGAAGACTTTCATGTGGGGAGGGTGGTTCCTGTTTCGTGCTCCCGAAGAAATTGAAAACACACAAAAAAAATGGTAGAAACGGTAGGAACGAATTCCATGCACAACTCTACTATCTATCCATAACCATTCTGTTTGATAATCAAACATTTATGTGGGACCTTCTCAAATGTGTTGTTGAAATCCCAATAAATGAAATCCACAGCATTCCCAAAATCTAGTAAACTAGAAATTTGGTGTGCTTTTTAAAATAATAATAATAATAATAATAATAATAATAATAATAATAGGATTAGATTAGCCAGATTCATTCTTGAAAAACCTACTGCAATCTGTACTAATCACTGCATTTTTATTAAGATATTGAAGAGAGGAACATTTCCTTTAGTCCAGTCCTCTGGCACCTCCTTACTGTTATCATCATCAAGAATACATAGGAAGTTATTGCTTAATCGGAGCCATTCCAAAGTCATTGCTGATGATCTGCTTCAGATTCTGACTTTTTCTTTGGTGGTGTTACTGTCATTTGTATTGGTTGTTTTTTCTTTTTGGTGCTATAGGATCAGTTCTCTCTCTGTTCTGTCCAGGGAGTCCAAATATGCATTGTTGACTTTTACTTGTAAGACAGCCACCAGTTTGCATTTGCTGCAAGTGTAGTCAAAGATGGTAGACTCATTGCAGTATGCAATGACAGGTGCCTCTTCCTCTGTCCTTGCATTTTTCTCACTTATTTGAGACTGTGATCACAGACTGATTAAATTGTGTGTGCTGCTGGGCCTCGGAGACTGAGCTCCAAAGACCGAGGCAGAAGTTATATAGGAATAGTTGTTGCTACTATGTCGTTATCCAAACAAATGATTAAGCAGAAGCTTCCCACTTAGACCATGTGCTCAGAGAGAGCATACAGTTCTCAAACACACGTAGTCAAAAGGTCGACGATGATCCCCAACATAGCTCACCTCCTGCCATCTCCTTGGAGACTGAGCTCCAAAGACTGAGGCTGAAGTTATATAGGAATAGTTGTTGCTACTATGTTGTTATCCAAACAAATGATTCAGCATGCTGTAGCTCAGCCGTCAGGATCTGGCTGTCCACAGGAGTTTAACTCAGATTCTGCTTCGGATTTTGGGCCTATCCAGGATTTGGATCAAAGCCCAATGGCTTTGCAGGTGCCTGAAGTTGTGTTTCCAGAAGAACTGCTAATTGGGGAACATTCCGATGTTCAGTCAAGGTTGGGTTCGCCAGATGGTGTTGTTGCAGAGAAGGATGTGTCTTTTGATCAGAGGATAGGAGTCAAAAGGAGAGTGTGAGACGAAGCCGGCTCGTGGCTCTCAAGCACACTAATGAGTAACTTTCCCATGTGAAGTGGGAAGTGTCCTGACTCTCACTGCCTTGTAGCCTTGAGAACTCCTTAAAGGTGCCTTGTTCCCTGTTCTTGTTGCGGTGTCAACATTGCCATCCTTGGGAGAAGAATCTCCATTCCAGTATCTTGCTCCTTGCTTTGTTTCCATGCCGGTTCCAGGAACTCCATGTGGAGTTTGTGCCTTGTGACTCTCAAATATACCTTGCCTTGTTAACCTTGTTTCCACTACTCCTTAGTGGATGCTTTCCATGTGGGTTACAGTTGGTGGATTTACCGCGCCTTGTTCCTGATCCCTGAAACTTCTGGCTGTTTACTGATTTTGACTTCTTGGTGGAACTATTGAGTTCTGTTTGTGGATTACAACTTTGAAAGACTTTGTTGGACTAACTATTGAACAATTGTGGACTTTACATTATGGAGTATTCATTTTACTGACTTTTTACACTATTTGCTTGCAATAGGTAAGGGTTTCCCCTGATGTCAAGTCCAGTTATGTCTGACTCTGGGGGTTGGTGCTCATCTCCATTTCTAAGCCAAAGAAATGGCGTTATCCATAGACACCTCCAAGATCATGTGGCCGGCATGACTGCTTGGAGCGCTTTGCTTATGATTCTTGCTCTAGTCTGGTTTTCAGAGTGCTCTCACAGCCTTGGGGTGCAACACAGCAGAAGCTTCCCACTTAGACCATTTGCTCAGTGAGAGCATACAGCTCTCAAACACACGTAGTCAAAAGGTCGACAATGATCCCCAACATAGCTCACCTGCCATCTCCTCGGAGACTGAGCTCCAAAGACTGAGTTACATAGGAATAGTTGCTACTACCATGTTGTTATCCAAACAAATGATTCAGCAGAAGCTTCCCATTTAGACCATGTGCTCAGAGAGAGCATACAGCTCTCAAACACACGTAGTCAAAAGGTCAAGGATGATCCCCAACACAGCTCATCTCTTGCCATCTCCTCGGAGACTGGGATCAATCTCTGAGGACAGGTGCACGTGAAGCTATTATTGAAGCTCACTCAAGATATCTTTATTCTCCACCTCTGGGGGAGCTCATTACGCTGTATTTATAATACATCTCCTCCTTTTGTCTTGCGAACCCCATTGGGGAAAATCCAGTGGTGCAGCCGGCAATTTCAGTCTTGTACCTTGCTGTTAATCCTGAAATAATAATAAACATAGCTGAGTTGTCCTTATGCAAGATGCTTGTACCTCGTCCCCGTCAAAGCGAATATTTCCTTGTATTTAAAAGGAATCCATCCATTATTCATCTATAAAAGCCTAGTGCCGGGGTATAACACGGAAAGAAAAAAGCAAAGATTACCAAAAGAGATTTCACATAAAAATAGACCTGTGCGGAAACAAAGCTTAAGCCTCTGACTGCAATGCTCTCTGCTTTCAAGTCCATGAAGCCTTTGTACTTGGGGAGGGAATCTAAAACAAAGCTCCTTTATTCGTGTCATGAAAAAAAGTCCCAACTGAAAACCGGATCTTTATCTTCCATACCCGAAAATGCATTTATCAGAGCGGTGTATTCTATTCCGCCCAAAACGAGATGTGTTGGCTTCATTCGGGTTCCTCAGAAGAAGGAAGGAAGCGAGCTGCATCAGTTGGTTTTCGCATCTTCTTTTGAGGAACAGGGTTTTCTTTTTCTTACCCTGAAATTGAGATCCTTCTGGGGATTTTGTGAAGTTTGCAAGCCTTTGGTTCACATCAAAGTTGCACTACAAAAGATGCCGCTCTTTATCAGAGCCTCAGATGCCGGATGAAATTGTCTTTAGGTGCAGAAAGTCAAATACTGGAAGATTTTCTGTAAAATTATTGATGGGATGAGATTGGATAGGAGACAGGCAGATGGAGTGCAGGATGAGTCTACTGTCCTATCCCTTCTAATGTGAGATAATTGGATTCCAATGTATGCTGGAAATCCGAGTTTCCCCAAGGAATAAATACAGAGGTGAATGCAGATGAATTCTGACAAGGGTGTCTCTTTTTATCACTACTTGGTAACTATTTAATTAGCAGGTAGCATGCCTGTCTCCTCTTGCTACTTGCACCCTTTCAAAGATGCGGGATTCATAGCAATATGGGATAAACATGCCTACCACCTGATGCCTTCAGTATTTAATTGTGAGTTGCATATGTGGTGGTGCAACTTTGATAATAACTTCAGACTATGTGCTATTTTCAGTGCAGTCGTTTTGCAGATTTAGTGGAAAACTGAATAAAAGGGAAGTACAGTAGAGTCTCACTTATCCAACACTCACTTATCCAACGTTCTGGATTATCCAACGCATTTTTGTAGTCAATGTTTTCAATATATCATGATATTTTGGTGCTAAATTCGTAAATACAGTAATTACTACATAGCATTAATGTGTAATGAACTACTTTTTCTGTCAAATTTGTTGTATAACATGATGTTTTGGTGCTTAATTTGTAAAATCATAACCTATTTTGATGTTTAATAGGCTTTTTCTTAATCTCTCCTTATTATCCAACATATTCACTTATCCAACATCCTGCCGGCCCGTTTATGTTGGATAAGTGAGACTCTACTGTACTTGCCACCTTTTTTACATTGAATCACAGCGTCCCTCCATCAAGCCCAGTTTTGATGGAACGTGCTTGTGCGCTAGCAATTTTGATTTAAAAAGGCATGACACCAATGGCTAAAAAGCCCATAAGTGTTAGTGTAAGAACACCATTAAAGATATGATGGCTCTCTAAAGGTGCTAAACTAACACTGAATTAAACTAGATTCACTTTTAGTAGAAAGGAGAAATGAGACAGGGGGAAAAATGGAAAGACCAGTTTACATTTCACATAAATTGAGATAGGTAAAGGTAAAGGTTTCTCCTGATTTTAAGTCCAGTCGTGTCTGACTCTGGGGGTTGACGCTTATCTGCATTTCTAAGCCGAAGAGCCGGCGTTGTCCATAGACACCTCAAAATGTATTGTGCAGTGTGACCCTGCAATGGTGTTCAAGGTGCCTTTAGGAGAAAGTGGGAAGGAAACTTTTTAGGATTTTCTTCTTAATCATCTTTGCACTTACGACACAAAAGTCTTGTGATTACTTAAAAGTCCAATAGACATGATGGTGCTTTAATTCAAATATTCTATATCCCTGGCACAGTCTATAGCAATATCAGAAATTAGCCTTGCACTGATTTTTCTGTGCAGCCAGGGCAAAAAGAGCCACCTTATGAGTCACCACAGGGTTAGTGTCAGCCAAAAGGTAAACACTAGATTTGGAAGAGACCTCATGGGCCATCCAGTTCAACCCCTTGCCAAAATCAGGAAAATTGCATTCAAAGATGGCCATGCAGCTTGGAAATATCTAAAGGACTTTTAGTAATATTCCAGTTTTGAAACTGATGGTCCAAACGGGACAGTTGGTTGCTTTGATTCCATTTTCATTGGTATCATTCACAAAATGGAGGAGGAGGAGGAGGAAGGAAACGAAATGATTTTTATTGCTCAGCCAATTGGCCTTATCAAAACACACAATACAAGGGTTGAATGAAAAGTAATGCCTCCATCTTTGTAACTCCGGTTTGGATAGGAATATTTTAATAAATCAAACGCAGAAACAGTCCTTAGAATGTGCTCTTTAACTACCACTATTCACTTTTCCACATAATCACCAGACAGTCGGATACATTTCTGCCAACAATGAACAAGTTTTCTGAAGCAGTCATGGAAGAAGTTGACACTCTGTTTCCGCAACCAGCATCTCACAGGACCCATTGTGCACAGATCTTCCAATAGCCAAGCAAAGCAATAATGTGACCCACACATTCTTGTGAATGCCAATGATGCTTGAAATTTCTCTCTGAGTGATACCACAATCGTCCTGAATCAATTTGTCAACCTTTTTCTTGTGAAACTTGGTGGTTGCTGTCATAGGACGTCCAACTCTTTGTTTGTCATGCAAGTCAGATGTTCCCACCTCAACATCTTTAAACTTACTCACCTAACGATGCACAGGACTCACATCAACACCATCACCATAAACAGCTTGCATTCTCCGATAAATCTCCTTTGGGGTGACACCTTCTGCTGTCAAGAACTCAGTGACTACACATTGCTGAAGTCGCATTGACCGACCGTCTGTGCAGGGTTCCATACTTCACACTTTAACAACATAACCGTTCAATGCTAAGGCTTCCCCCGAAATGGAACTGTAGAGTAACAAGCCAGTACCTGCCGCATACAAGGACTGCCATCTGTTGAGTTACGATGGCGGAGGCATTACTTTTCATTCAACCCTCGTATAACCACAACGTATCAATTCATGAATGACTAAGCTGTGTCTTCAAAGTGAAGAGCAAGGTGGATCCAGAACAGGTCTTCACAGACATTGACGGACCCATCACCAAGACTCTACCTCTGGAAGACAATCATGCTTGGCCATAAATGATCATCTAGGATGACTTTTCCCTTTAGGCAGAGTTGGTGAATAATATATACCTTCCAGATGTCAAAATGCACTTTCCATCATCCTTCACCATTAGATATCCAGACTGGGGTTAATGGAAGTTGCAGTCCAGCCCTATCTTTTGAGGTCCACTAATATTCTACTTCATCTTAGTATACAATTACACTTTGCAATATAAATATTGGATGGCTGAAGGATGCAGAATATTTGAATTAGCAGGTTGTAGGAGAAAAAGGACATTTCTTCCACGTATTCAGCTGGTAGGGTGCAAAGGTGCCTCTATCCTGCAGAAGTGGTTGGAATAAGTAGGTTAAGTATTTCTCTCCCATAAATCTATGATCTTTCCTTTGAACTGATGCATGGAGCATAGATTTGAGATCATGCACTCGCCGAGATAAAATGTAAGTTTCCTACGTGATGATGTGGCTGTCATTCCACAGCCATTAATAAGACTAAAAAGGGTTTTATGAGGAGATGAACCCTTCTCTACCGAGATGCTGCTCTTTCAGTCAGGCTCAGAGCTGAAAGGGGGATTTTCTTTTAAAAAAACAACAATAAGTATTCTACTCTTAGTGCAATATTTTTTAATACTAAACATTGTTCAGTAGAGGGCCTGCTTGCTCTACTACTGCAATGCAGACTGAGAGTTATGTGGTTTCCCTGGAGAAGAGATGAGAAAGTTTAAAAAAGAGAAAGATCCGGAGATTATAATAAACTGGGGAGAGGGATAGCAAGTTTTAGAAACTCTTTTGGCAATTTATAGTTCTGGGTATTGCTGATTAATCCTTACAGTAAAGAGCTAACAGTGTCAATAAAGGGTATTAGATATGCCTTATGTGTTTTAATGTTGTGGGTTCCTCTCTTTGTGTTAACTCTGTGTGCTATAGAAATATCTAAAGGAGTTTTAGCAATTATCGGATTAATATTATGGGGAGTCGTGAAGGATTTGATCAGATAATACGAAAATGTGAAATATAAAATTTACAACATACAAATATTAAAACAGAATTAAATAACCAATCAATTAAAACCTTTAAATCATTTTAAACACTGTTACAATAATCAATACCTTACAGCTTTTATGAAAATTAAGAACCACAAATCATTTTCCTAAAGAGCAAAAATTGGAATATTTTTTGGGAGGGGCTGAGATAAGTGGAATAAATAAATAAATAAACAAAGTTAGAGAGCTTGAATGTCACAAAATGTTTACATTAAAAAAACAAGTCCTGACTTTTTTTTGGCTTCCTTCCAAATAATTAACTCTGGAAATATGCAGAATTCATTAAGAACTACCAAGTAGTCTGATCTCCGATGGTCTTGCCCTTCTCATAAAGCACAGCACTTAAATATCAGACAAAGAGATGGACACCCAATTTTGTATCACTGTGTGAAATATCTCCGCTGGGAAATTTCATAGCTTGAAATTGAGAATGGATGCATCGGCCAAAAAGCTAGACAAGAATATAACACTCTTGGGGAGCCGGGCGGGTGCGACTCATTTATTATGTTCAAGAAAGACAAAAAAAAGTATAGCCGGGCACGCATGATACAAGGATATGAAAATCAAATCCCTTTCCCTTAGGAATCCCTGCTCTTATTATGCATACATCCCTTTCAACGTTTAAGACTCATCAAGCCCCTGGTATTAACTGTATTAAATCTGTATCACTGCACCCGATGACAGAATGCTTCTTTTCCAGACTGATGATGAAAAAGGAACCTTGGGAGTATTATTTTTAAAAAGATGTCACAAAGTAACTTTCTTGTGTGGAGCTAAACTAGAGATAGGGATCATCTCATCTGGGTCAGTTCTATGTAGTTATATAGAGAGTAGAGTTGTGTGCGGATTCAGTTTACTTCGGTATCTTCTGTACTTCGGGAGCCCGTAATGGTAAGGGCCCTCCCTGTATGAAAACCCACCCAACATGAATAATAATAATAATTATTATTATTATTATTATTATTATTTGTGTATGCCGCCTCCATCTCCCCAACGGGGACTTGGAGCAGCTCACATGGGACCAAGTCCATTACAATCATATAATATCATAAAAACAACAGTTAAGATATCAGAGAATGCATTTAAAAAACAAATTAACAAGTCATGATTTAAAATAGACATAATTAAAAGATTAAACAATCATCCGAAAGCGAACAGGAGCCGGTCTCGGTTCCTCCTCCCCTATTTGACTTCACAGTTGAATTTTTTTTTTTATTTCCTGATTCTTTTTATTTAGTGGAACTGACTGGGAATTGAAGACCTGAGGAACAGTGGTCGGGATGCGCATGCGCATATTTTGGGACTTGCCTTTCACCCTTTAGCTTCTTTTTCTCCTTCCCTTCCTCTCCTTCAGGAAATCCTTCTAAAAGAATACTATTAATAATAGTAATTCCAGAAAACAAAAAGAGAAGCCTGCCTCTCCTCTAGAGTAGAAAGTAGAAACAGCTTTAAGGAGGCAAAACCCCAAGCAGAAAGGAGATTGCAGCCTTGCAGGTGAGAGAGGGGATTTTTAAGGTAGTCCAGGGAGGATAGCTCCACTTTTTAAGGTAGTCCAGGGAGGATAGCTCCACTGAGCTTCAAGTCATCATCTCTTCCTTCCTTGGGCCTCCTTAAAATGTCTTGGAAAGCCACGTGGCATGCTTCTCCTGGGAGAGAAGAAAGCATTCGAGCTTGCCTCTACTCTGGAGTAGAACAGCTTTAAGAAGCATTAAATCTCTCCTCCTTTACAAATAGAAGGGAAAGGATCCAGAAACTTAAGAGTGGTAACTCGGATGCTTTTTTAAAATTCAGATCTTAATGAAGGATCTGGGAGGGGAGCCTGTGGGTAATGGGTTGGATAGGGTGCTTTCTTAACCCCGTTGCTGACACCCAGGCTGAGTCTCCCATGAAGGAAAGAAAGAAAAATCTCCCAGGCAGGGAAAGAGGAACCTCATAAGTTCCCAATTGCTACCAATGTGCCGAAAAGAGATGAGTTTTTTGGACGATGAATGAAAATGCCCATTCGGCAGCATGCCCATTTTCGGAAGGCACTAGAAAACAAATATGGGGAGCTTGCGATATCCGGCAAGCAGAAACAGAAAAGCAGAATTCACCCAAAATGCACAAGCCTAATAGAGAGGGTGTGGCAATGTCTTAAGGAGCCTACAAAAATCACCCTGAGGCTCAGTATACACTGCTATATAATGCAGTTCAAACTGCATCATATGGAAGTTTAAATCCAGCTTGAGTTCTCACACACACTGCTAAAAAATACAGTTTGAACTGGGTTATATTTATTTATTTTATTTATTTACTACATTTATATCCTGCTCTTCTCACCCCGAAGGGGACTCAGAGCAGCTTACAAATCAAATGTATATATAATATATTATTAGCATAGCACAATATAAGCATTAAATCACTATTATACTATATCATTATATGGTAATAGTATTAGTAATGTTACATTTAATATATAATATATAATTAATATTATTATATTGTATTATTAGTATATTATCTATATATATAAAAGGGTAATGAAATTTCGGCCTAGGACAAAACAACAAAACTACACATCCCAGAAACACTAAACTTGGCAGTTCAACCCCTCATCCATGCCTTTACGTTCATACAACAAAAAGAAGTGGAGCCTCCAGTGGCCTAGGGGATAAAAAGCCTTGTGACTTGAAGGTTGGGTTGCTGACCTGAAGGCTGCCAGGTTCGAATCCCACCTGGGGAGAGCGCGGATGAGCTCCCTCTATCAGCTCCAGCTCCATGCAGGGACATGAGAGAAGCCTCCCACAAGGATGGTAAAACATCAAAACATCTGGGCGTCCCCTGGGCAACGTCCTTGCAGACGGCCAATTCTCTCACTCCAGAAGCAACTCTGGTTGCTCCTGACACGAAATAAAATAAAATAAAATAAAAAAACAAAAAGAAAAGAAACATATAGTCCTAATTAGAGGGAGAGGAAGAATTGTTTTTATCCAGTTGCTGCCAGTTAGAAGGCTAAGCTCCGCCCACTTGGTCTCCTAGCAACCCACTCAGCCCAGGGGACAGGCAGAGTTAGACCTCACTTAGGCCGATAAAATACAGATTACCTTATTTTAACTGGATTTATATGGCAGTGTAGACTCAAGGCCCTTCCACACAGCTATATCACCCATTTATAATCTTATTTTATCTGCTTTGAACTGGATTATCTTGACTATTTCCCATACCATCATACTTCGCCACAGCAACGCGTGGCCGGGCACAGCTAGTCATATTATAATATTATATCATCAGTATAGACTCATATCTCCTACCAACCTAGCAATTCGAAAACATGCCAATGTGAGTAGATCAATAGGTACCGCCCTGGTGGGAAGGTAAGGGCGCTCCAAGCAGTCATGCCAGTGACCACATGACCTTGGAGGTGTCTATGGACAACGGCGGCTCTTCGGCTTAGAAATGGAGATGAGCACCAACCCCCAGAGTAAAGGTAAAACCTTTACCTTTACTATAGACTCATATAATGTAGTTCGAACTGCATCTTATGGAAGTTTAGATCCAGCCTGAGGTCTCACGTACAATGCCATATAATGCAGTTTTAACTTCATTGAATTGCATTATATGGCAGTGTAGACTCCTGCCATCCAGTTCAATGCAGTTAAACTGCATTCTGAAACTGCATTATAGGATAGTGTAGATAGGACTTGAGATTTACTTAGAACAAGAATAAGAATCAGATACCATGCAATTTCAGTAGACCAATACATCAATTGCCATTTCACATTCACATATGCTCATCTATAAGAAGGTCAGGCCTGTTTCGGTTTCTGCAACCACATTTTTTTCAAGCACAAAATTATCCCCATTTCTACACTAATTTGCATTTTTTAAAACAAGGAGTCTATGTGAAAAGCCATTTTACCTGCATTTTCATGCATACCTAAAAGCAATTTGTATGCATTCCTTTCTAATGCAAGACTTTGTAAATGATTTCCCTTAAATTAATCCTTTTGTATGCTATATACTACTTACAGCTTTTATGTGGTGATTTCCCTAAAGAACGCATTTCGTATACCTTGTTTTGATCCGCGAATTATATTACAAAATTAAGAGATGTACAAAAACCGAAGGATAATTGTGTTTCCATTTGCATATTCTTTTCAGAAGTTCAAATTAGGTTGATTCATATGAATCGGTCTCATTTCCGCATTAATCAGCCTCCTAATTCATAATAGTCTCCTGGCTTTGTAACTACATTATCTGTTGTGGGCAAAACCATAGATTAACACTTACCAACGTTGACAGTGGAACATAAAGAATGAAATAAAAGCCGCAGTTTCCTGGTTCCTGTTGGCAGCATATATATTTTTGCTTATTTCATTTTAATAATATTGCCTCTGGGTGTATGTACAGAAGCAGACAGTACAAAATTGCTATTAAATGTTAACTAGAAAAAATAATAATGTATAAATATATTCCTCAAAGCAGGATAGGGAGTAGGGGCAGGGCGGAGGAAAACATGAGTAAATTGTTGTGCCTTGTTCCATACCCTGCAGGTTAACACGCATGATTTATTAATAGTTATCAATATTGTATAATATATATAGAAAATAAGGAGGAAAACAAAATGCAACACTATTAAAACTTGAGAGTTCTCTGGAGAGCATGAAGTTGCAAGGATACGGAATTATTCAGAAAGTTTGTATGAGCTGTAAACTTGCAGATTTTAGAAGAAATAAGCCATATCTTTTTCACTCACACTTTGCATCCATAGTCTTTTAGTCCCCATTACGAAGTTTGTTTTTCCTTTAGACATGTTTACGTGTATCTTTTTAAAATATTGTATATACTCGAGTATAAGTCGACCCGAATATAAGCCGAGGCACCTAATTTTACCACAAAAAAACTGGGAAAACATTGACTCCAGTATAAGCCGAGGGTGGTAAATTTCAGAAATAAAATTGCATTAATTGAGGCATCAGTAGGTTAAATGTTTTGGAATATTTACATAAAGCTCAAATTTAAGATAAGACTGTCCAAGTCTGATCAAATTATTCTCATCTTCTTCAATGTAAATGTGCTTATGTATCCTTTTAATAATAGAGTAAAATAATACATGTAATAATAATAATAATAAATACAGGAAAGTAATACATGTAATAATAGTAAAATAATAAATGTAATAATAATAAGATCGGAGTGAAATAATGCATGTATTAATAATAATAAAAATAGAGAAAAATAAATGTAATACAGCAGAGTCTCACTTATCCAACACTCACTTATCCAACGTTCTGGGTTATCCAACGCATTTTTGTATTCAATGTTTTCAATATATCATGATATTTTGGTGCTTAATTCATAAATACAGTAATTACTACATAGCATAACTGTGTATTGAACTACTTTTTCTGTCAAATTTGTTGTATAACATGATGCTTTGGTGCTTAATTTGTAAAATCATAACCTAATTTGATGTTTAACAGGCTTTTCCTTAATCTCTGCTTATTATCCAAGATATTCGCTTATCCAAGCTTCTGCCGGCCCGTTTAGCTTGGATAAGTGAGACTCTACTGTAAATGAAAACTGCTTTACTTCAGCAAAACATAAAGTACAGCACACTCAGTGGAATAATGCAAAAGGAAGTCTTAGGGTAAACACAGTTCTTAGTCTCTGTTAAATTCCCAAATCAAATAGCAGTCTTACTTCAGACAAATAAACAGCAATAAATCCTTGAAGCAGGCACAAGGAGAACAAAGAGTCAGTTTGTTACCAGCAAGAGCTGGCTGCACCTACTTCTGCTTTATAGCCCTGAGTCCCCTCACAGCTTCTAGGGCAGTTCCTAATTACTCAGCTGCATTTCTGGCAGCTAATCTATCTGAACGACGTCTCCGCTCTGTTTCCTTTCGCCTCTCCTGAAATGTGGGTACTTGCAAAATCTCCTCTTCAGATTCCAACTCACTGTCAGATTCATGAACACTTTCTTGCTCCTTTTCCTCTTCTGAAGAAGAGGAATCCCTAACACTGCCCCAGCCTTGAACTAGTTCCTGAATGATTGTGTAAGCATGTGCCGTGGAACCAGTTCATTTAAATCAATTTCGAGTTTAGTAGAACCACCCATAGTGCAGTACTGTATTTACTCTGAAGCACCCGCACAAAGTTGAATGGAACTTAACTCTCAAATTGATGTGTACAATTGGTTTGAGCATGTGTAGCCAATCAGAAGTAAATATATCGCATTTCCCATAAATCACTCACTATTGATTATACAAGGTATTGTTGTGAAAAGTTCAGCCGAACAATAGAATCATAGAATCATAGAATCATAGAATAGTAGAGTTGGAAGAGACCTCATGGGCCATCTAGTCCAACCCCCCGCTAAGAAGCAGGAAATCGCATTCAAAGCACCCCCGACAGATGGCCATCCAGCCTCTGCTTAAAAGCCTCCAAAGAAGGAGCCTCCACCACAGTCCGGGGCAGAGAGTTCCACTGCCGAACAGCCCTTCTCACAGTGAGGAAGTTCTTCCTGATGTTCAGGTGGAATCTCCTTTCCTGTAGTTTGAAGCCATTGTTCCGTGTCCTAGTCTGCAGGGCAGCAGAAAACAAGCTTGCTCCCTCCTCCCTATGACTTCCCCTCACATATTTGTACATGGCTATCATGTCTCCTCTCAGCCTTCTCTTCTGCAGGCTAAACATGCCCAGCTCTTTAAGCCGCTCCTCATAGGGCTTGTTCTCCAGACCCTTGATCATTTTAGTCGCCCTCCTCTGGACGCTTTCCAGCTTGTCAACATCTCCCTTCAACTGTGGTGCCCAAAATTGGACACAGTATTCCAGGTGTGGTCTGACCAAGACAGAATAGAGGGGGAGCATAACTTCCCTGGATCTAGACGCTATTCCCCTATTGATGCAGGACAGAATCCCGTTGGCTTTTTTAGCTGCCGCATCACATTGTTGGCTCATGTTTAACTTGTTCCCCACGACGACTCCAAGGTCTTTTTCGCACACACTGCTGTCAAGCCAGGCATCGTCCCCCATTCTGTATCTTTGATTTCCATTTTTTCTGCCGAAGTGAAGTATCTTGCATTTGTCCCTGTTGAACTTCATTTTGTTAGTTTTGGCCCATCTCTCTAGTCTGTCAAGATCGTTTTGAATTCTGCTCCTGTCTTCTGGAGTGTTAGCTATCCCTCCCAGTTTTGTGTCGTCTGCAAACTTGATGATCGTGCCTTCTAACCCTTCGTCTAAGTCGTTAATAAAGATGTTGAACAGAACCGGGCCCAGGACGGAGCCCTGCTTGTGGCACTCCACTTGTCACTTCTTTCCATGATGAAGACGACGCATTGGTGAGAATCACCCTTTGGGTTCGTTCGCTTAGCCAATTACAGATCCACCTAACCGTAGTTTTGTCTAGCCCACATTTTACTAGTTTGTTTGCCAGAAGGTCGTGGGGGACTTTATCGAAGGCCTTACTGAAATCCAGATACGCTACATCCACAGCATTCCCTGTATCAACCCAACTCGTAACTCTATTGAAAAAAGAGATCAGATTAGTCTGGCATGACTTGTTTTTGGTAAATCCGTGTTGACTATTAGCAATGACCGCATTTGTTTCTAAGTGTTTGCAAACCACTTCCTTAATGATCTTTTCCAGAATCTTGCCTGGTATTGATGTGAGGCTGACCGGACGGTAATTGTTTGGGTCGTTCTTTTTTCCCTTCTTGAAGATAGGGACCACATTCGCCCTCCTCCAATCTGCTGGGACTTCTCCCGTTCTCCAAGAACTCTCGAAGATGATTGCCAGTGGTTCTGAAATAACTTCCGCTAGTTCCTTCAATACTCTTGGATGTAACTCTTGGATACATAGAGGACCATACTTTTTTGGCACCCCTGATTACAGCCCATTTCGTATATCTGGCTTAGCTTTCCCTTTCTTTTTTTTTTAAATTTTAGATTGGTATCATTATATTTAGATGTGATATATTTAGATGTATTTAGAGCAAGGAAGCAACAGAATGAGACATGGACATACGACAGTGCAAGGATAACACCAAATGTTTGCATAACTGTGCCATATGCGTTTTGATTTCGTCGAAGCAAACAAGAAATGTAATTATCCTTTGGATGTACAAATGATGTATTTAAAAACAATTCCACACAATCAGGAGGATACATTTCTCTTAGGTATGGTTAACGCCATTGGATTTTCCTTGTTCAAAACATTTTGATGCATTCTTCATGTCCATATATGAAGAGATGCATTCTGATTTTATTACCCGCATCAGAAAAAATGGGATGTATATCTTCATATGTCAGAAATAATTTTAAGCCATATATGCTCATCATTAAATCAAAATGAGGATCATAGAAGGAATATAAAGATCAGTTTTCATGTTGATATGTAAATACTGCCCTTTTGGTATCGGAAGACTACGAAGTTCAGAAACGTTTATGCCATTATTATAATGGAAACACGAACTTTTCTGCCTTTCTTTTAAGTTGATGGACATTTCTGTGTGATCAGTAGTCTTTTGAGAATCCTTTCACCTAGATTTCCCAAGTGTAATGTAAGAACAAGCCATTATTTCTGTTGTTTCTGAATTTCATTTTCTCACTCCAATGAAACAGGGTGAAATTCAGAAATCATGTGCGGTGGGAGAAAGAATAGATGTCATGGGAATTCAATGCTGCATAGGCTAAATGATAGACTGAAGCTGTATTTCTAGTTGATGGAAATTCAGCAAAGTTTTGAGGTGGGAATAGTGGACGTCATTTCGGAAAATAGTCTCTTGGCGGTCAGTGCAGGCTATCCAATAACAAACTGAACAATCTCTCAAAGGTAAGCCTGACTTAATCATGATTCTAGGAACAATAACATATATATGTCCCAGATCAAACAGATCCCTCTTTTGTATGAGAGATTCATCTATATATATAAAAGAGTGATGGCATCAGGGCAGCGGACAAAACAACAAAACTACAGGCCCCCCAACCTCGAAATTTGACAACACAACCCATCATCCACGCCTCTAGGTTGATACAACAAAAAGAAAAGAAAAATAAAGTCCTAATTACAGGGAGAGGAATAATAGTTTTTATCCAATTGCTGCCAGTTTGAAGGCTAAGCTCTGCCCACTTGGTCTTCTAGCAACCTACTCTGTCCAGGGGACAGGCACAGTTAGGCCTCACAGATTATCAGATTTTAACTGGATTATATGGCAGTGTAGACTCAAGACCCTTCCACACAGCTATATAACCCATTTAGAATCTTATATTATCTGCTTTGAACTGGATTATCTTGACTCCACACTGCCATATAATCCACTTCAGTGTGCATACTAAACATAAAGACAACCATACAACAGACATTCAATACCACCACTAATAATAATAATAATAAAACTTTATTTATACCCCGCCACCATCTCCCCAATGGGGACTCGGGGCAGCTTACATGGGGCCATGCCCAGAACAATACAATATAAACAGCATATAAAAGAACAACACATCACAACACAGTGAACAATACAATAAATAGTAATATCCATTACAATGCAAAATCAAAAAACTAAAAAACTAAAAAAAACTTTAAAAAAACTAACTCAACAATTTCTCACCAACACCACCAGACAACGCCACAGCAACACGTGGCCGGGCACAGCTAGTAATGTATATAGTAAAGATTGTGGGTAATGTATCTATTCCAGTTTGTGTTCCTTGAAAAGAAGTTTCATTGCTTGATTGCAAATTGAAGCAACATTAATAAGCTCTGTTTGAAAAGACTAATCTACGAGGGTTGAATGAAAAGTAATGCCTCCACCTTCGTTACTTGGGTTTGGATGGGAATATTTTAATAAATCAAACACAGAAATAATCCTTAGAATGTGCTCTTTAACTACCACTATTCACTTTTCTACATAATCACCAGACAATTGGATACATTTCTGCCAACGATGAACAAGTTTTCCGAAGCCGTCATGGAAGAAGTCGACACTCTGTTTCTGCAACCGGCGTCTCACAGGACCCATCGTGCACAGATCTTCCGATAGCCAAGCAAGGCAATACTGTGGCCCACACGTTCTTGTGAAATGCCGATGATGCTTGAAATTTCTCTCTGAGTGATACTACGATCGTCCTGAATCAATCTGTCAACCTTTTGCTTGTGAAACTCGGTGGTTGCTGTCACAGGATGTACACTGTCCCTCCAAAGCCAGGAACGGAAAAAAAGTGCGGAAGAGCACCCATCCCTGAGGCACGGGAAAACAACAGTGGCAAGGGAGCCACAGCCGCTTCTGTTGTTTTCCCACGCCACAGGGATGGGTGTGTCGCACCTCAGGTTAGCTTAACCTTGCTAAAGACACCAGGCTGTGCACAGGACATAGTCTTTTATAGTTTATTAGGAAATAAACAGAAAAATAGTTCATAAAAGGTAAAAGTTCAGTTCCAAAATATAGTTACAAAACAAGGCTGTAATCATCAAATCCATAGAAACATAGGCATGAAACAAGATCCTTTCAAAGGAAGTCAAAGTCCCAGAAACGAGAATACATCCAGGCTACGAGGTAATACAGGAACGCAGACTTGATACAGGAAAGCAGACTTGGTTCTTGACTCAAGCTAAGAAGTTGCTTTTGACAAAGATCTCCCTCTCAGCAGACTGTTTTAATAGCATAACATGAAGGCATTTCTTTGCCCTTTGACCTCCCTCTTATTTGCTATTCGTGTTCTGATTTTGTGTTGTAATGTATATTATTATCTATTGTATTGTTTAATTGTGTTATGATGTGTTGTTTTTATATTTTGTTATGTTGTATTGTTCTGGGCATGGCCCCATGTAAGCCGCCCCGAGTCCCCGTTGGGGAGATGGTGGCGGGGTATAAATAAAGTATTATTATTATTATTATTATTATTATTATTATTATTATTATTATTATATTATTCGGAGGCTTCTGCGCAACCCCCAGCCAACTAGCGCGATCGAGGGAAGCGGCCTCATTGTCAAGGCCATCAAGGCCACTGAACTCGTTAGTGTTATCAGAGCTACTCTCCCCTTCTGCTTCTTGCACCTGAAAACCATCATCAGAAACAACCTCATTTCTTCCCATGGGAAAAACTCTCTGCTTTTCATCTCCCACAGCAGGAACACTCTGCACCTGAATCCCATCATTCCCATCAGGGTCATCTAGGAACTCATCCTGAATCGGAATCCCATCATTATGCACTTGCATCCCAGAATCCTCATCAGAGTCACACAAAGGCAAAGGCTGAGTCACAACAGGGTGCTCCTTTGCTCTCCCCACTCCTGGCTTTGGAGGGGTGATGGGAGGGCGAGGGAGCCCGGCAGAGAGGGAAGTGGAGGCAAGCAGGCCGGCTTGAAGCCAGGCGAGCTAATCACGCTCTTGGAGGAACCTCAACAGCACCCTTTAGAGGACTGCGCCTTTAGCAAGTGCGTAGTTCGCCTATAGCTTGAACCGCCCCTGCTTGAGGCACAGGGATGCCGAGGTGCCTTATCCAAGCAACTGGTTTCTGGACCCACTACTGCAGGGGTCCCCAAACTTTTTAAACAGGGGGCCAGTTTACGATCTTTCGGAACGTTGGAGGGCCGGACTATAGTTGGCCACTGAGCAATAATAATAATAATAATAATAATAATAATAATAACAACAACAACAAAAAAGAGGGTTGGAAGAGACCCTTTGGGCCATTTAGCCTGACCCCCTTTTGCCTTTGTGCACCAAAAGCACAAGCAAAGCACCCCTGACAGATGGCTTCCCAACCTCAATGTTAATAATATTAATAATAATAATAATAATAATAATAATAATAATAATAATAATAGGGTTGGAAGAGACCCTTTGGGCCATCGAATCCAATCCCCTTCTGCCTTTGTGCACCGAAAGCACATACAAAGCACCCCTGACAGATGGCCACCCAGCCTAAATATTAATAGTAGTAGTAGTAGTAATAATAATAATAATAATAATAATAATAATAATAATAATGGTAATAAAGAGGGCTGGAAGAGACCATTTGGGCCATTGAGTCCAATCCCCTCCTGCCTTTGTGCACCAAAAGCACAAGCAAAGCACCCCTGACAGATGGCCACCCAGCCTCCATGTTAATAGTAATAGTAATAATAATAATAATAATAATAATAATAATAATAATAATAATAATAATAAAAGATGGCTATAATAATAATAAACACTGCATGGAAAGTTCCTTGACAAAATTGAAGGAAAAGCTGATAAGGAGAAGACCTGGCTCTGGCTCACAAATGGGACCCTGAAGAAGGAGACAGAAGGCCTGATCCTTGCAGCCCAGGAGCAAGCCATCAGCACAAAGGCAATTAAGGCCAAGATCGAAAAATCAGCTGATGACCCAAAATGCAGACTGTGCAAGGAAACCGACGAAACCATTGATCATATCCTCAGCTGCTGTAAGAAAATTGCACAGACTGACTACAAACAGAGGCACAACTGTGTGGCCCAAATGATTCATTGGAACTTATGCCTCAAGTACCACCTCCCAGCAGCAAAGAACTGGTGGGATCACAAACCTGCAAAAGTATTGGAAAATGAGCACGCAAAGATACTGTGGGACTTCCGAATCCAGACTGACAAAGTTCTGGAACACAACACACCAGACATCACAATTGTGGAAAAGAACAAGGTTTGGATAATTGATGTTGCCATCCCAGGTGACAGTCGCATTGAGGAAAAACAACAGGAAAAACTCAACCGCTATCAGGATTTCAAGATTGAACTTCAAAGACTCTGGCAGAAACCAGTGCAGGTGGTCCCGGTGGTGATGGGCACACTGGGTGCCGTGCCAAAAGATCTCAGCCGGCATTTGGAAACAATAGACATTGACAAAATTACGATCTGCCAACTGCAAAGGGCCACCCTGCTGGGATCTGTGTGCATCATCCGAAAATACATCACACAGTCCTAGACACTTGGGAAGTGTTCGACTTGTGGTTTTGTGAAACAAAATCCAGCATATCTATCTTGTTTGCTATGCCATACAACGTCGTGTTGATAATAATAATAATAATAATAATAATAATAATAATAATAATAATAATAAAAGAGGGCTGGAAGAGACCATTTAGGCCATTGAGTCCAATTCCCTCCTACCTTTGTGCACCAAAAGCACAAGCAAAGCACCCCTGAAAGATGGCCACCCAGCCTCAATGTTAATAATAATAATAATAATAATAATAATAATAATAATAATAATGATGATGATGATGATGATGATGGTTGCCATGGGGGCCGGATAAATGGCTTCGATGGGTCGCATCCGGCCCCCGGGCCTTAGTTTGGGGACCCCTGCACTACTGTATCCTTAGATGAGCTGAAGGGTAAGGAAGTGTGGAGAGGGTTATTTTCCATTCTTCTAGCTATCTATTCCTTCTGCAGTAAGATTGTTGTCTCTGCTCTTTTGTGGGCTAACATGGCTTTAGCCAATGGTCTTCCTACACTCTGCAGCAATGCAGCATTTTGGAAAGAGGCAGGTGTTGCTGAGGATTCACCTCAATCCAGAAAAAAAGTCAGTTCCATACTGACTTCAGTGAATGCTGTGAATTTACTGCATATTATCAGACCTTCTGAATGCTGCGCTGGAGGTCTCCCGGGATCCTTTCCCAGTAAGCAGTTCTAATATATAAAGCTCATTTAGTATCAGCAGGAGCCTCTGTCTCCACTGCCAGGCAGAGTTCCAGCCTCCAATTTATTTGCAACACGCAGGGCTTGATCACTCTTTCCTTTGATATCAAACTTGAATGCATAACCAGAATGGGGAAACTTTGCTGGAAGGAAGCGAGACTTTTAAAGTCCAATGTTTTATGGTATAAATATGATTCATTTGGAAGCCTGTCCATCTGGTCCCGCTGCAGATTGCCAATACTATCCAAGGAGCAACTGGCTCTCTCTTCTTTTTTTTCTCTTCCCTTTCTCCCTTCGCGAACTCAGCTAATGACTGCTAAAGGCATTGGAGAAATCAGCAAGGTGACTCTCATTAAGAAGACAAATCGCATTCCCCTCCCATATAATTTCTGTTTGATTGCTTATTGGTGTGCTGATAAGGGAACAATAATTTCCAAACATATTAGGAGCAGATTGAGCCATTAGGAAAGACCCTGAAAAGGGTAGCACTGAATGTACATCATTGTGGAGAAGACCTTCGAGTCATGCTTAAAGCAAGATATTTTGGGTTCCAGAAGCATTCTCTCCTGACATTTCTCCCACATCTATGGCAGGCATCTAAGGAGCCCCCAGTGGTGCAACATATTAAGCACTGAGCTGATGAACTTGCTGACTGAAAGGTTGGTGTTTTGAATCCGGGGAGGTGGGGTGAGCTCCCGCTGTTAGCCCCAGCTTCGAACAACCTAGCAGTTCGAAAACATGCCAATGTGAGTAGATCAATAGGTACTGCTCCGGCGGGAAGGTAACTGCACTCCATGCAGTCATGCCTATGGCCACATGACCTTGGAGGTGTCTATGGACAACGCCGGCTCTTTGGCTTAGAAATGGAGATGAGCACTAAGCCCCATAGTCGGACACAACTAGGCTTAATGTCAGGGAAAGACTTTTACCTTTAGGGGACATCTACACTGTAGGATTAATGCAGTTTGACCCCTATTTTAACTGCCGTGGCTCAATGCTATGGAATCAAGGGAGCTGTGGTTTGATGAGATCCCACCACTCTTTGGCAGATAATAATAATAATAATAATAATAACAACAACAACAACAACAACACTTGGGAAGTGTTCGACTTGTGATTTTGTGATACGAAATCCAGCATATCTATCTTGTTTGCTGTGTCATAATATAATAATAATAATAATAATAATAATAATAATAATAATAATAATAATAATGCCATCCCAGGTGACAGTCGCATTGACGAAAAACAACAGGAAAAACTCAGCCGCTATCAGGACCTCAAGATTGAACTTCAAAGACTCTGGCAGAAACCAGTGCAGATGGTCCCGGTGGTGATGGGCACACTGGGTGCTGTGCCAAAAGATCTCAGCCGGCATTTGGAAACAATAGACATTGACAAAAGTATGATCTGCCAACTGCAAAAGGCCACCCTGCTGGGATCTGCGCGCATCATCCAAAAATACATCACATCGTCCTAGACACTTGGGAAGTGTTCGACTTGTGATTTTGTGATATGAAATCCAGCATATCTATCTAGTTTGCTGTGTCATAATAAAATGATGATGATGATGATGATGATGATGATGATGATGATGATGATGATGATGATGATGATGCTAATCAAGCTGGTCAAATGCAGCATCAAACACTTGCTTCAAGCAGACAAGAGTTCTTTCTCCCACCTTGGACATCATTCCACAGATATATAAACCCCACTTGCCTAGTTTCCAGCAGACCTCACAACTTATGAGGATGCCTGCCACAGATGTGAGTGAAACATCAGGAGAGAATGCTTCTGGAACATGGTCATACAGCCCGGAAAACTCTCAGCATGGCCAGTGATTGTGGCCATGAAAGCCTTCGACAACACATTAAACCCAGAATAAGGTTCAAAACACTGGCTTGGAAGTTGCTAATTCAAACTATATTGTAGTTGAAGGAATGGCTGTTGTTTGGAGATGTGAGACTTTTGCAACTTGAAAGCTATTATTTAAGGCCTGGTTTTCCCATTTACTCTTAGTATGATAACATCAAGGCTCATGTTACAGAAGTGAACCAATCTTCTTGCTAAGCTTCTAATTCTCTCCCCTTTTAAGTTGATGACTGAACAGAGCAATTTCCTGTAGTAATTTCATCATAATTTGCAAGGTGTAATCATATATATTCATACTACTTATTTATCTCACATCCTCGAAGGAAAATAATAAATGATTTGTTTTTATTTTGCCTGAAGTAAAGAATACCTTAGATTACCGTGTCACATTAAAGCACATGAAAATATGAATGTTTCCATGAGAGAATGTATGCCGTCCATTCTTATCAGCGATAATGATGCGTTGCTGTGTGCAATTATTTTATTTGCAGTAACAAGAGTTTGTGTTTCTTATTTTCTGCTTTTTCTTTGAACGTCTCATGCTTTCTTTGTTCAGATCCAGAGCTGGAAAAATAGTGCTATAAAAAGCCCTTCTGCTTTATTTCATCTCACTGGATGCTTAGTCGACTATATAAAAGTTCAGCTGGTGAATTTTGACTCTACCAAATGTAGGGTGATGGAATCACAGCAGCGGACAAAACAACAAAACTACAGGCCCCCCAACCTTGAAATTTGACAACACACCCCATCATCCATGCCTCTAGGTTGATACAACAAAAAGAAAAAGAAAAGAAAAATAATGTCCTAATTAGAGGGAGAGGAATAATTGTTTTTATCCAATTGCTGACAGTTAGAAGGCTAAGCTCCGCCCACTTGGTCTCCTAGCAACCCACTCAGCCCAGGGGACAGGCAGAGTTAGGCCTCACTTAGGCGTCTTCCACAGATTATCTAATTTGCACTGGATTATATGGCAGTGTAGACTCAAGGCCCTTCCACACAGCTATATAACCCATTTATAATCTTATATTATCTGTTTTGCACTGGATTATCTTGACTCCACACTGCCATATAATCCACTTCAGTGTGCATTTTATACAGCTGTGTAGAAGGGGCCTCATATAATCCAATTCTATCAGATAATATAAGATTATAAATATACAGTACAGACCACTTTACTTGGAATCACACTGTGTCCAATTCTTGGCACCGAAATTTAAGGGAGATGTGTCCAGAGGAGGGTGACTCAAAAGATCAAAGTTCTGGAGAACAAGCTCTATGAGGAGCGGCTGAAAGAGCTGAGCATATTTAGTCTGCAGAAGAGAAGGCTAAGAGGAGACATGATGATAGCCATGTATAAATATATGGGGGAAGTCATAGGGAGGAGGGAGCAAGCTTCTTTTCTTCTGCCCTGGAGACTAGGACACGGAACAATGACTTCAAACCACAGGAAAGGAGATTCCACTTGAATATTAGGAAGAACTTCCTCACTGTGAGAGTTGTTCAGCAGTGGAACTCTCTGCTGCAGAGTGTGGTAGAGTTTATTAGGAATATATTCATAACCTGTTAGGATTACGATACCAATATGGTTAGATATTGGTGCAGAGTAACAAAAATACAGAAGTCTAGGAGTTTATGTGAGCAGAGGTGGGAAAAAACAAAATAGCCAGCCTCCCTTTCCTTTTAAAAGAGTCATGCGCATAAAATAAGCATCAGAGACATCAAAAGTAAAGTAGTAAAAATATCTTTACTCACAATCTTGTAGGTAAAAACATCTTAGTTCCAAAAGAATACAGTTCAGGATACTACATATCTCTTAACAAGAAGTAACATCAGGCATGGCAGGATCAAGAAAAATGAAGAGCAGGAAGAAGTGAAGAGAGAGAGAACAAAAGAAAGTCTCTTCTTTTATGCCCCAAATTCTAAAGGTATATATTATGTAACTTCCTGTATGTCTCCAGGAAGTATACTCCCATTCCCCACATCACATGCAAAACCCCTAAAATGGGGCCATCAACTCTGGAATTCGGCTCTGGCTTCAGGTTATTAAGCAACAAACAAAACTAACTACATAAACCATCCAACATTGAAAATGCATGCATGATTGCTAGAGAACCCAACAGAGTTTCCTTCTTTGGAGGCTTTGAAACAGAGGCTGGATGGCCATCTGTCGGGGGTGCTTTGAATGCGATTGTCCTGCTTCTTGGCAGAATAGGGTTGGACTGGATGGCCCACGAGGTCTATTCTATGATTTTATGACCTCCAGAGAAGCTCCCGGTGATGTTGCGGTTAATTTGTTGAGCTGCTGAACATACTGACCGAAAGGTCGGTGGTTCGAATCTGGGGAGTGGGGTGAGCTCCTGTTGCTAGCCCCAGCTTCTGCCAACCTAGCAGTTTGAAAACATGCAAATGTGAATAGATCAATAGGGAAGGTAGCAGTCATGCTGGCCACATGACCTTGGAGACGTCTATGGACAACGCCGGCTCTTCGGATTATAAATAGAAATGAGCACCAACCCCCAGAGTCGGGCCCGACTAGACTTAATGTCAGGGGAAAACCTTTATCTTTACCTATGTCTGTCAGAATGTTAGACTGCAATTAAGAATACCCATGAACTAGAATAACTTTGGCATTATTTTTCTCCCAGTGGCTTTGCTTTCTACGAATGAGCAGGTTTAGTGAACGGATCTTGGGCTTCGCTGCTTAGGAATGTCTGGGTTTTATGGAACCATTAGGATTCAGGATCTGCGGCATGAATGGAGGGATTTGCCCGGGTTCCGACTTGAAAGGCATTGTTCTTGTCCGGATGACCTCTTTGCACAGTATGATCCCTTTATCCTTCTTAACATCATTATGTTTGCGGCGGGAAAAGGAGAAGGGGAAGAGAAGAGGGGAAGGGAAAGCCCGCTGGGCCCACATCATAATAACATGTAATCTTCTTGCTCAGTTTAGCTGTGATTTAAGAAGCCTCTGTTCATGGAAACAGTTTTTCAGAAGGTCTGATCTATAATTTACTAGAATCAATCCAGCAAAAGAGCAAGGAGCTTTAGTGCAGGGATGCAACCTTAAAACTCTTAAATGAAGATTAGTTTAAAGTTTGACAATCTCCGCAGAACCATCTGCCAAATCTCATGGCAGATTTCGTTAAACCTTTGGAGCGTTTCCTGGCCGCCTTGGAGTCATTCTTTCCCTTCCATTCCTAGCTCTTCCTCTCCTGAAATCTGAATGTATGTCATTTTGCCGGCAACTGAAATGCAACACGTTGGGAACGGGAATGAGCCTCTTCTCCCCAAATTTCATTCCTGGATAATGAGCAGAACATATCGAGGATCGTGATTCTCATCTCTAGACTCTTAAGTAATTTATTGATATCATGGAAGAGATAATTTCAATATAAAAGGTTCTCCGCTGGCCATAGATATGGATACATTCCTGGATTTAATTTTCAGCAGCAGAAGCTGTTGATTAAGGTTGGGGTGAAGATATAATGTCATTCCAGACACTGCCAAGAGGATGTTCATACTAGGATAATATCTACAGGAAGAAATTCCCCATAAAGGCAGTGCACCTTCGATGTGCTGCAGATGTTCCCATTCCCTGAGCATGTCACCCAGTTTTCACCTGCTGCACTGTAATCCATTCTGTGCAGAAAATTCACAGAATTATAGAATTTTTGGCTAAACATCTTGTAAAATTAGACCTCCCATGATTCCGTAGCATTGACAAGGTGTCAAACTTCATTAACTCTACAATGTGTAGATGCACCTTGACTTTTATACCTCTTTTACAGGCTAAAGAAATCATGTTTGTTTTTGTTGCACCCCAAGGCTGCGGGAGCACTGTGAGAAACAGACAGGAAACCAGTATAACACACAAGCGGTTTATTAAAGCATATATATATATATATATATATATATATATATATATATATATATATATATACGCAGTTAGCGGAATAAGTCAGTATTAAAAGTAGTCCTTAATATAAAGTCTTTTGCGATTTCAAACAAGTTCAGCAAAGTCCTTTCTATAATCCACCAGTGAAACTCGATAGTTTTTCCCAAAAGTCAAGGATAGTTCTTAAACCAAAACCAAGAACCAAACGCTGCAAACTGCAACTGTAATCCAATTGTTGAGTCCCGTCTCAGAACATAAACATGGCAAAGTCAGTCTCAATCCAGGAACAAGGATGGCAGGGTATAAGGCAAAGTCAGTCTCGACTCAAGAACAAGGAAGGCAAGGTAGCAAGGCGAGGTCTACTCAGAAGTAGCGGCACGGCACGGTTTGCAAGGAACTGTAAACCTGGCTCGGTTTCCAAACAGGAATCAAGGTTGGGAACTGGATACTGGAACCTCTTCCGAGGAAAGGCAAAGTTGACACCGCAATGAGGAACACAAAGGGGAATACTTTTAAGGAGATTCCAGGGTTGTGATATTAAGGGAGTGCAGGACCCACAAAACTTCCCACGGTAAACAGTTAGTCATTATCGAGCCTCAGAGCTAACCTCTTGCTTCTTTGAACCCCCTCCTTCTTGCCGTTATCTCTCGTAAAACACTTCCTCCAATTGAAAAACCCATCTTCGCCCAGAACAACACCATCTGGTGTAGGCAAGAATGCCGAGGCATCGGAATGTTCTCCAATTATCGGATCCTCCTGTGTAATAGTATCAGGCAGCTGCAAGGCCAAGGGGCCTCGTTCTGGGCCGGGATCCGTAGCATAGTCTGTTTCCAACTCCAACTCTTGATGAACTA